>NC_142170.1:34898125-35002394 GCF_029865625.1 Vigna umbellata | reverse complement strand
TCTTTAGGGAAACCATATCCTGTACGACGGTCAGATTCGCATATTGGAGGTGTTCTACCATCAAGTTTTGTTTATAATAATTGTTGATATTTTCCAAGCCAGTTATGCTCCATGGTGATGTTGATTTAATGTTTGGTTTGAAATTAGTTAAAGATGTGATGGATGAGGAATGGTCATAATTCTACTGTAATGTGAAAGTGTGATGGTATCAAGTTATGATAGGATAATTGTGATGGGATGAGAAAATATGATGTGAAAATTGTATTATGGATCTAAAAGAGAATTCCAAGGAGGAATGTCTTAGTGATTGATTGTATTGTGGTAAAAGTATGAATAGGGAAAGCTTAGTATTGGCGTTCATCCTGAAATTCTAATGGTTACTGAGTCTCAAGTAGAGAATGGTGATGCATGTGGTGAGAATAGCAGGAGACCCTAACCTGGGCGGTATGTATTACCTTGACCTAAGGTGAGGTATAACGGGTTAACCTCGTGTGGCAAGCTCAAAGGTTTTTCCATGCTACGGTAATACTGATGGTTTTCTAGGTTACCACCCACGAGTGCATGAACGACCATAGCTCATATTCATACTAGTCCGAACAGTCAGTGTAAAGTGGTCGGTTATAACATGCTTTTATGATTTCTGTATATGTATAATTGTATTATGTGGGTATCTGAATTTTATGTTAACATATTCAATTAAATTACATTAGCTTACCCTTATTTTCCTGTCTTGTCATGTTGTCCGTTCGGTCATCCTTGTCCTTGCAATGATCACCCTTTGGGTGTGAGTAGAGTGTGCAGAAGATTCCGGAGCAGGCGCTGAAAGAAGAAGAAGGTACTTTAAGAGCAAGACCGTTCGGTCTTGTAATCCTTTTGTATTAGTGTATGACCGTTTGGTCAAGACCTTCTGTTTTGACCGATCGGTAAGCCTTTTGGGGTGTACTTGTATTGTTTTCTGTAAAGTTTTTAATTTATGGTTATTTTAGGATAACTGTAAGTTAAACTTTATTTCCTGTAATTGTTCTATTATATTGTAAATGTTGAATATAGTTGGCATCTATATTTTTGGGATGTTACATAAAAAATTGACACTAATATTTAAGGTACCAATTTTTAGTTTAAATGTATTTAAGGATTAATAAGAAGTTGTTGTAACATTTAAAGATCGAAAATACTATTCAACTACATTTTGTTATAAAAATTAAAATATATAAGTAAATTTTGAAAAGTTTGAAGAGTCACAGTTCTTTATTTTTCTTTTCCTTTTCAGTTCCGTCTCTAATTTACACTAATTTATCAATATTCTTAAGTTAGAATAAATAATCTTTAGTAAATATCTTACATTGTCATGCTAATCAACAAAACACCAAATTCTAGTATAAATGTTGGTCTTTTATGTTAGAGAGACAATTTGATCTCTCCCCTTCTCATAAAGATGATCAATAACATACGGTGTTTGGTCTTAGTAATAACCAGTGGTTCTGGTTTTTTTAATAGCATAATTAATGTCCCTCCAATCCAAATTGAGAAGAACTTTCTCCTTCCAAATTTTATAATTATCACCTTTCAGTTTGAGAATACCACACTTAATAATGGAAATATTCATATATTAAGAAATTGTAAATTTTAAAATACATGTCATGCATGCTCATTATCATAATATAATTCTATAATAAATTTCACGCTTTACCAATGTAAGCATGTCTTAATTAATGAATTTGGTGAAGTAAAACTTGCCTCTAGGCTAAAATTGTACTTAATTAGACTCATAACAAAATGATAAAACTACTAAATTATGTTCCCTTTCTTAATTCCTCTAGGTAATTTAAGAACTATAATCTAATATTTTAACATAATCAATCATATATATGTAAGAAAGTTTTTGTTAGTAAAATTCATCAAATCACATATAATTAATTACAACTAATGTTTATTATATTGTTATAAATATTAATCAATCAAAGATGTTGACTACTTTCTAATTTATTTAAAATTATATCCATCACTCAAACATTAAAAATTGAATATTTGCATCAACATTATTTATATAATGCAACCAAATAACAATAATATTGACATAAAAGAATTAAATTCGTAACTTATATAGAAAGTTTTCGATTTTTTACACCGGTTCTAGAACCGCTATAAAATGTTTAAACTTTTACACTAGTTTTGTCTGTAACAGGTATAAAAGTCTGATAGTCACACTGATAATCTTGGATCAGGTATAAAAAGAGTCTCACTTTTTACACCTGCTTGTGCTAGAACAGGTATAAAAAAGTCTGACTTTTATATTTGGTTGTGTTATAACTAGTTTAAAAAAATAATTTTTTTATACTTGTTATGACTTTAAGTGGTATAAAAAGTGAAGTTTTTTAAAAAAATATTTGATTTGTTTGTGCTACTATTCATATCCAGACCTGCATAAAATTCAATCACAGAATATAGTCTAAATAATCAATAACAAGCAAAATAATCAATATTATTTCTATTAACATATCAAAATGTAATATTTACCTAACAAAGTTCCTAAATATATTTACCTAACATAGTTAGTTACACATAAAATAGTTCTTAAACTCAAAATGTAATATTAAAACATCTAAACATTTACAAATGGTTAAAAGAAATGCAGCCATTGCTTCCGAACATCTTTTATGACATGTTACTCCATTGGAGACGTGTCATCAAATATCTACACAATGAATAGTTTGAGTCAAGTTATAATATTAATGGCTTAAGATCTTAATTGTAAAATGTTCACGTTACCAAATTCCATGAGTCAAAGACATTGGCGGATATAATTTTCTGCATGTGCCTCATGAGATAACATTAGCATGCTTCCCGATTGACGTGAGCATTACAAGTTAAATTTATAAAGTATCATAAAATTTATAATTATATTTATAGTTTGAAAGATTAACTACTTATAGTTGGTGCAATGAACTGTAACTTCTTTCTAGAGACGATATGTGTTCCCTACAACCTTGAATATGTCTCAACCACTGTATAAAGTTAAATATATATTGAAATGAGTCCTAAGGAACTTAGTAAAATCAGTTATGTATACACAACAAATAAATTATTAAAAAACTTACGATATTAATATACAGGTATTGACCAATAAAAATAGTATCACCCTTCTTCACAACCTGCAAGATTTTACTTCCTAACCCTTGAAAACAAACTTGTGAAAACTAATCTAGTGAACTAGGACTAATTGACCTGCTGCTGAACACAATGCCTTTTTTTAAAGGAATTGCACAGTTGTGCAATTTAGCCATGTGTAAGGAAGTGTTAGACATGGATGATTCATGACACATCTTAGGAGATTGATCTACTTGAGGCTGTGTAACCTATTACTTGAGGTTGTGTAACCTATTACATGAGTATTTTTGTATTGTTTAAAGTTGTTCAAGCAGTAGTTGACCTAAGTAGTAATATTATGAATTCCAAATTTCCTTTTCCAAAGAAAATCTTCCTAATACGGGATAATGTATGGAAACTGAAAATAAGATTTGCGAGGAAAAACAACATATACAGGTTTCAGTTTCTCATCAATATTAGAAGAAAAAGGAGCAACATCACAATATGTAGGTTATATTGCTAGATATAACAAAACAAAGCATATGCACACATTAAATTTTATTCTTGTGTCGTCGCGAAACCCTAATCGCTCAAACATAGTAAAAGAGAGGATATAACCTTCTAGAGGAGTCGCGGTCCAAGAGCACGAGAGTTTTGACAAGTAGGCGATCCGGAAAGAGTCGCGGCGTTGATGATTTTGAACTCTGCCCTCAATGCAAAGGAGCTTGTGGAGGAGAAGAAGACGCACTAGAGAGAAATAAGGAAGACATGAAGCAAAGGAGAAGAAGTGCCAGAGAGAACTAAGAGAAAAGAGAAGATGCACGCAGAGAAAGTGAAGCGTGAATCGAAGGGGTGGGCAAAATATTTAATATTCCACACCGGTTCTAAGTAAAATAGGTATAAAAATTATTTTTATACAGGTTCTAAGTGTAACTGATGTAGAATTATTTATCATTTATTACGATTTTTCCACCGTGCTATTTTTTATACCTATTTTTAGTATAACCGGTGTAAAAAAGTTTTTCTTACTTACCATTCTGTCACCGCATCATTTTCTATACTGGATAAATTTGAACATGTATAAATAAATTGCTATAAAAAGTCTATTTTACACTAGTGTCATGTTAAAATTTTCAGATCACATGCATATAAAACAAAATACACAATGCTCATTATTTTGTAGATGTGTGAATTATTTCATCTCCCACATCAGAATAATCAACTACCTCCTCCACCTATTGTCCAAAAATGATGTTATTGATATAATGCTAGATGAGTATACAAAATAGATTTCATACTCCTCAGAGTAACTTCGACAGAGCCTTGACGAGCTACAACATCAATGTTCTAAGACCTTTTGCACCCAAAGGAGCAAGACACATTACCTCATCACCGACGACACATTTTCCAATATCAGTAATGTTAGGTCTGACCTTAAACACATGAAAGAAACGAATAAAGAATTCAAAAGGATAATTACGATAGATTAAAACAAGAAAAAGACATTTAACCAAGTTCTGATACTAAATGTAAACTTAAAGCGAAAATAAAGATACAAATACTCTAAAAATTAATTAGAAACAATTTATTTAACATGAATATCCCATATTATCCCACATGTTTAAGACTGCCAACCATACATATACTTTAAATAATTTATTCTTAAGTTTATCATATTTCAAGAATTTCTAAATAAAAATTTGAATAACTACTTTTTAAATATATTTATTAAAATGATTTAAATAATAAAATACAAAATATAACATATACTTTCTTCCTTATATAAAGATAATATATACAACACAAATATAGTTTGTCCCAACAATTTTAATTAGAAATATTTGATGCATATTATCACTTTTATATTTAATCCAGTGTTAAAGCATTAAATTAGTTAAAAGTTTTTGAAAAAAGAAAATAATTGCTTAAAAATAAAAAGAAAACAAAAAAGCTTTATCATCTGTCACTTAAACTTAAAAGCATTGAAATAAAAGCAATTGTCACAGAGAAATAATTTTATCATATTAACCATTACAGAAGTCAAGGGATATCCCAGACTCTATGCTAACTAAACCAATAGGAAGGTAACAATAGTAAAATTAGGGAGTTGGAACAATAATTTGTGGGGATGGAAATTGAGACGGAGAAGAGGATGGTTTGAATGAGAACTTCCCTAAATAAAATCTATGACAAGTAATTGAAGAAAAATACCCACATAGAACAAGAGAAGTGTATAGATATGGAAGGATACAGAAACAAAAACATATCATGTTAAGTCAATTTACAAAATACTGCAACATGAGTTAATTGAAGAAGAACACGTTTTTCTCTCAATTAGTTTTGGAAGGTAAAAGCTTTACCATCTACACACCACTTTTCTTGGAGGGTTTCACACAACAGATTTGCCACAAGGGACTATCGTCATGTATTCTTTTTACCCTATAGAGATATGTATACAGATTGGAGAACTCCACACTTGGCAAATTGTTGATTAGAAAATGGACTCGAAAAAAAAAGAACTTGGAATGAAGCTGCTTTGAAATGTGAAAACTACTCCTTCCTTCCCACTTCAGAATCTCTTCTAATTAATTGCATTTTGATTAGTTTGCATTATTATATTTTACAGAGCATTGAAAATGTAAGATCACATCAGAGGGAGAAAAAAGAGAAGATGAAGAACAAACATCATATTTTAACTGTGTATTATGAAATCTATAGCAGCATATACTCATACAAAAATTTACAATAAAGTATTGGTCCAATGCACTACAAAAAAATTTAAGCAGAATTATTCACGAAAATAATTCAATACAGAAATCACTGAAAGTTCTTTCCATTTTCTCCGGAACCAGTGGCTGGCACAGCCACTCCTGGCACTACAAACTGTGAGATACCTTCTGAGAGGTTCTTCACTGCTTTGTCAAAATTTACAAAACCCATGAACCAAAAATCATGTCCATCCACAGTCACAATCTGAATGTACTTTTCCGATGGGTTCTCTCTCATGACCACTGGGTTGACTGTTCCAACCTTCGCCAGAGGCACCATTACCTGTGACGCAGTAACAATTTCATGTCATTTCATGAATTTTGTCTCTGATCAAATCAACATGAAGTATTCCACCAGAGATAACATTTACCACATTTTAGAATTATGAATAGTAAAACTATCATTTTTAAAGTTTAACTGAATCAAATTTTAATTAAGTCTTGAAGGAATCAAAACCAGTGTTGATCAAATCTTGAGAGAACTAAAACACATAATAACCTTCATGTAGTTTACTCTCTCCCTCTTTCTCTCTGCAAAGATGAACAAATCTTTGATAAAGTATTTTGATTAAAATAAGTACCTTGTAGTAGGTCCAAGTTTCCTGGCCAGATGGTGCGGTGAAAGACAATGGGCGATCACTGCAAAAGGCTACATGAATATTGGACAGATAAAGGGTTCCTGCAACAGGACCTGTTGAAGTTGAAAGATAACAAGCAAAGCTCTTCTTGAGCTTCTCATTTTGATAGGTTGAGAATGTTTGCTTGTAAAGGGACTCAAATCCACCCTCTGATATTGCTTTCACAGTCAGATTCATCTTCCCCAGTGCAGCTGAAGACACTGATGGACCAGTTCTAACTGCAAGTAACAGTAGCAGACTAACAATCACATCAAATGAAAAAAAAAAAAAAACCGAGAGATTAATTTGGATCTATGAATCACAATGAAAAGTTCATACAAGGTGTACTTTATAACTTTTTACAGTTTAGTAGGATTTTGAGATGTTCTCATTGCTAAAGGAATGAAAGTCTTCTAGAGACAAAATCTATAATAGATTTTTCACTAACAAAAAGATAAAAACATTAGTAAAAGCAAAAGATTCCCTATGTTTGAATTAATTAATATAGAGGTTGAAAAACTCACGGTTGTGCCAGACGTTGTGGGCAGTTGCTTCAGCCTTTTTGCTCCACGTATCGAACATGTGAAGGATGGACTCCATGGGACTGTTGCTGGGTTTCTCCACAGGGCTGTGTTGGACGTACGGATGTTGTTGGTAGTATTGAACTGGCAGAGGTTGTCCGCCGGAACCACCGCTCTGTAAAGCTGCTTTTTTGTTATCTGGGTGGCTGCTGGGAACAGCTGGGGTGCCCATGATGTGAGTTCCCCAATTCTCGGTGCTAACGCTGGGCGGAGAAGACGATGAAGATGATGCCACACCTTGTGCTTCTGGAACCGGCTGGTTCTTCTGGGTGGTGTTTTCGCTGTTGGTGTTCATGTTGTTTTATGTGCAAGAGAAAGATCAATGGAATTGAGTTTTTGGGAAATGAGGTTGGTTCAGAATGATACATACATAGGAGGTATCATATTAGTAGTTGAGTTTGGAAGGAAAGTTTTACGCGCTTACGCTTTCGAGAAAGATATCGAGAAAGATAGTAGTCCCACACCGCCATCGAAACCGTGGGAAAAAGAAAGCTTAGTAATTAAGATGTTAATCAAAGTGAACATACGTGGGCCAACTTAGTCGGTCTACTTCGACATATTTTAATGTTGGGTCTTATATAGTTTTTTTTCAAGGAAGATTGCTCTTTCAAACACTTTCTTTTCTTCTACCTTCTTTAAGCTTCTACAAGGCAATTTTAATAATATTTCAAAAATTAATATTTGACAACTATTTTTGTTTGTACATCCATTCTAAACTGTACTTTTATAATAAAATATTATATTAATAAATAAAATAAAACATTATACCAAAATAATAATTTACTAAATCTGTAATTTAAGTGTAAAAGACAAATTCTCTGTCAAAGAATCAGTTCTCTTATATCTATTTTAGATTGTTTAAAAAGTTACAATTACCTATAACAAGGTTGTAATTAGACATTATTTCTGAAAGGAATGAAGCTTATAACGTGATTTTAACATAGAAAAATATCAATATACATTCACACACACACACACATATATATATATATATATATATATATATATATATATATATATATATATATATATATTTTTCCTAAACTTGTTTTTAAATTCACATAATAAAACAATAATTAATCTTTTATGATTACGGATTTTTTGCATTTCTAATCATATACAATATAAACTTAATATTTATATTTAGAAATAATATTTGTCATTACAAAATTTCAGCGCGAGTGATTATTAATAAAATCAATCAAATTATTATATAGTTTTTATTTAATTAAATGACCATTGAAGAGTATGATAATATTACAATTTTATCGAAAATATGTTAAAAAGTTCATAATATAAACAATAATATATAAAAAATTTAATGTATTTTATTAATATTTGATATCACCGAAATTTTATCTATTACGGGAGAATAGAATGATTTTAGATAATAGAAGACTAGTTAGTCTCAACAATATTCTTTTTATTACGATGACAAATACTAATACAAATTTTCAACTAGCATAAATATATATATTATAGCAATTGTTTTAACAAATTTTAGAGGATATAGATAAAACTTGTAATATCCTATATTTTAGTAGTATAAAACTACTAAAATAAGACATACATAAATGAAAACTTACAAGTAACTTGAGGCTACTAGAACGAGAGATCATATCTTTGAAGACCAAATCATATCTTTGAAGACCAAAGACTATCTATCCTATTGCTTTTTCCTTTCAACCAAAAGTTGAATCTCTTGAAAGATGTCCTCCCTAAGCTCACACCAGTTAAGGTGATCATTGCAAAAGAGAAAACAACACACAACATACAACAAAAAAGCAAGGATAAGCTAATTTACAATTGAGGAACGATATATATTTATAAACTCCCGTAAAACATGTTACATACAACAAACATATCACTCCACAATCATCAAACACTTTATGCAGGACACTTGTTATGAATGGACTGTTTGGACTTAGAATGATTGCCGAGCTATGGCGGGTCGTGCACTCGTGGTGGCTTTTACTGCTTTGCAAAGTCATTGCCAATTGGTTTCACTCACGAGGTTAGTCTGTTTCGAGCCTTGGAGCATACTAGTTGCCTCCAAGACTAAGACCTTCTGCTACTCCTCACGACATGGATCAATCCTCTCTACGTGACAATGAATAAAACATACTTGAACCTCACCAAGAGGATTCACTTTTGGAACTTACTTTGAAACCAACACCAAGAAGTTCCTCCGTGGAACCCATTTGAATCCATATGAAACCATATACATATAATCTTTCACTTTTACATTGCATACAAACATAGATATAATATTAATTATACTTCAAAAGACCACAAACAACTTAACAAGTCATCAAAAATCACATGAAACCATTCCATGTACATTAACAGACAATAACAGTCCAAGAAGAACCACTAAACAACCAAAAACCCCTTAAACTCATACTTAAACAAGGAAAACAACTTTGAAACCATCACCAACAGTTCCGGAAAGGTGCAAAACCCCCCAAAACAACCTAAAGAATGTCCAAAAATGGTACCTGAAACCCCGAAAACCACCAAAAACTATCGTGGATGATTTTTTGACAACAATAATTGATTATCATATGTGATAATCGATTATTTGCGACCTGATTTTTATGGTTTTGGTGCATCTTAGACATATCCAAATAATCAATTTAGAATCTATAACACTAATATTGATACAAAAACATGTTTATAGATGAAATAGAGTACTATATTGCTCATTTGAATAGGAATTAGATGCACCAAACCATTTCAATAACTCAAAAGTGTCTAAACTCAATTTTATCATGCTAATATCTACTCTTATCTCTTCCACACCAGATTTAACTTATTTAAAAGTCTAGACACATCATAATAGGTCTAACAATACACTCTAAACTTCCCGAGACCGTTCACAACCCTTTCCTCAAAATCTCATTACTCAAAACCCCACTTTTACACTAAAAACACTACAAAATTTCCCCAATGAATTACTCCTCTTTATTTCATCTCATATTTAAATCAAAAGACGCCTCTAACAAGTTTCAAATGACATAAAACAAGACCTGAAATACCATGTATATAACTCAAACCCTTATCTCTCCAACTTGCCTATCAAACCTCCACTTTTAACTACACAAATTCAGAACTTTGATAGCTCACTGCACCTTGAACATTTTAGTCAAATCACAACATCAACACAACTTAATAACACACAGTTCATCATCACAATAACATCAATATCACATATTATCATAAATCAATCATCAACTAACCAAATATACCCATTCAAATGAACCAACGCAAACATGCAAGTGAAATTCTAATTAAATCAATTTATCCTACATGCAAGCACCAAAATTATACAACCAACATAATTTAAAGATACAAAACTAGCTTCCCTTACCTAAAACTCTTCTTCTTCACGGTAGCACTCAAGATCACGATACGTGGAAGGAAACCCTCTTTGAAACCCTAAACCCCAAATCACCACAAATCAGAAAGAGAAAAGAAACCCAAAATTCAAACCTTAAAACGATCGGGAAAGAACGTCGTGTTAGAGTCACCAGAAAATCACCGTGAAGAAGTCGCAACTCCGTTGTCGTGAAGAGAACGCCGCTGCTGTCGCACCCCCGAACGGAGACAATTGCATCGCAAAGAGGAATGAGTTTCCTCCTACAACTCCTTTTCCCTCAAGCCCACATCCTTCTATGACCCTAGGGTTTTCAGAGAAATGAAAGAAGAGAAAGGGAAAGTGATGAGAGAAGAGGAAGACAGGAAGGAGAGTGACAGAGGAAAAGAAGAAAAGAACGGGTCTTTACAAAACTAACTAAAATTTGAAAGAAATTAAATTATTCTATTTAAGTTATTTTTGCTTTTTTTTTATACTTAATTGACTCACGATTATAGTTGTGGTTGTTAGGATAGGTATGGAATTATATCATTAAAGAATATTAGAGAATATTATAGTTGAGAAAGAAAAGAAAATTTGGACTGAAATAGAAATTTAGTTGATAAAAAAGATATAAAAAAAGCAATAATAAGGACTGAATTATTAATCAAGTCTTTTAAAAACATGGGATGCTTATAATGTGTTTAACATGTTTGACATATAAAATTGTGTATTTCTTTCCCTTTTGTGATAATCTTTAGTCCATCATTTTGTGACCATGAAGGTGATGGTATAAGTGGTGTTTTCAATGTAGGAGGTGATGTGGGTATAGGGAAAGATTTAGCATGGGTGTTACGCCTTGTGATTTAGCTGTGTCATTAACCTTTGAAGTTGTGACAAAAATGTTTTCACAAAATTAGTCATTACATTTTTCTTTTGTTCCATCTCAAGTAATTAATTAAGATTGAGTCTTTTTGCGTTATTCTTAGATGGTTTCTTATTGCCAACTGAATCAAGTCTAATATATTCGTAGATGTTACACAATCTACAATGATTTAGTATGGGTGTTATGCTTTGTGATTTAGATGAAGGAGCATATAATAGTATCAAGTATTACATATGGTTTGTAACAACAATATCTTTCACTTAAGTAAGAGTTTATCTTTCAACTTTGGTTTTGGCTCTTGAATCAACTTTCACTTTGGCTTCATCTTTGACCTTTTCAATATTTAGCTTTTGATACTCCAACATTTTCCTTTCATGCTTATTAGCTAGATGCTTGTCCTCTAAAGAAGCTTCTATATATTTTCTACAATTAAGAGCTTATTATCTAAGGAGGTATCAAATAGGTAATAATAACCTTGGACAACTACACCTTAGGGTTCTTATGAAGCTCATACTATAGATAGAAACTAAATTCCTAGAGAAAAAAAGGTGGTAGTTTTGTTGTGCAAGTATGTCTAAACTAGTAGAAAAATGTAGAGATTTGTCAATGCAACCATGTTCTTCTTAATATGAGAAGACTTTGAAGATGATTCATTCTTCAAATAATTATTCAGTAATGTATGACAACTTATTATGCTTGTATAATCCAACCAGCATAATAAGTGATGTGGTGGAAAAGATGTAAATATAATAAGACTTTCTATGCTGGTTATCACTAGAACCGATATAGAAAGGGAATGTAGTGATAATTTCATAATAAAGTAGAAGACTTTCTATGCCGGTTAATAATCTGTTTAATTTCCTTCTTCCCCAGCATTCTTGTTTTGCACTCACACTTTCCTCCTTTCGCTCCGCAAATTTAGGGTTCTTTATTCCTATTGAAATAAATGTAGATGTAATAATGTGTTTATTGTGTTTGTGATGTCAGAGCCAAAGTCTCAAACCTCCTTGGCGAATAAGTACGCGACGATAGTAGTATTGAAAGCAAATAAAGGGGTGGTGAGAACATAGACCTCGCAGATCTAAACGAAGAGGCGAAGAAAGTATAGTAGAGAGTGAAGGAAAGTGGTGAGCATGAGCTTGTGGTAAAGCACATCGCCTATGAAGAGGCGCGTAATGAAGGCAAGGACATCAATAAGGGCAATTATGGAAAAAAAAATGAGGAGTTCTCGTTGCTTGGTCTTGAGCTTTAGGGTTTTGGGGAATGAGAAGGTGTTGGGGGACGGTTTGAGATAAAAAGTGAGATTTTCTATGTGTAAGACCCAAGAAATATTTTATTTAGTAAAATACAATTAAATGAGTGACAACATATAACTATTTATTATGTCGTTAATATAACAAGAAGATGAGGTAGTTTAGTTGGCTATATTTATAGGTAGTTGAGGTCATGAGTGCAACTCACTGATAACTCCTAAGTTTTCCCTCTTTTTCTAGTCTTAAAAGTCTATTTTAGTTTCTTAAGATTCTAGAATTAGGATAGTTTTGAGTTTTTCCTTTAAATCTTTAGTTTTGTAAAAATGTAGTTAAAAAAGTGTTTTTAAATATATTTTAGAACTAATAAATGTCCTTCTTCTTTAGAAAGAGAAAAATTATTTTTGAAAAAAATGTTTTTGATTATATAGGTTTCTTTTTGCATTAATTGATTTTCGACCCTTATTTCTTTTTCTTATCTGTAGAACAACCCATGGTCAAAGGGGCTGAAATTGGTCAAAAGAGAAGAACTGAAGTCCTAAAGCGAAATGCCAATTAATGGAACACAATACTTTAGTGTAAAAGCTACTGGAATGCAAATTGAGGGAAATGCTTGAGCAAGTGGATCTTTCCCCAATTCAATACCCTTTGAGCTAGGGTTCGTGAGGGTTGAGAGAAATTGAAAGAGGGTTTGTGAATATGCTAGGAGATATTGTGTTATTTTCTTTGTGATTGTAATAGTTTGTTAGTTTGTGATAGTGAAGTGTTAATTCTCGCTTGATATTAATAATTGGATATAAAAATCACTTGTACAATTTTCTCTCTTCCTTACTCTTTGTTTTGTTTAAATTATTGTTAAGAAATTTATATTTTAGGAGAAATTTACTAAAAGTATTATTTACGATAAGAAATTAATTCACTCCCCCTCTTGGTTTGTTGTACACGCTAACCATTCCGTTGCACCGCTATGAAATATCTGAAATTGTATTTTATGAATTCTTTTAGTCATAGCTTTATTGTTCTTTACTATTCTTGAGTTGGTGCTATTTCTTTTCTTTCACTTTCTTTATATTTCCAACTTTAGATTGTTCCAATTTTGAATTTTGAATTTGTGTTTCTTATTATTCTTACTTGTTATTGTCTTTAATTTCTATCATTGCATGAATTGTCTCTTTCCAACATTTATTTTCATTGCCTATTACCTTATGGAGAATGCATTTTAATTTCCTTGTTCATTGTGTGCCTTGTTTCTATTTACTTGCTTGAGGTTAGATTAGGAAAATGGTTCCTTACCTTTGTTAAACATTGTTGAGTTTAGGTTATGCTATTTTGTTCTGGGTAATTTGTTTACTGTATTTTAGATGTTCTAGTATAGTAAAAAGTGAAATTTTGGTAATTGGAATTAATTTGAGTATTAAAGGGAACCATGCACATTTTCTGCATCTGAATCAGATGCCATAAGCTCCAAAGAAGGCCTAACTTTTCAAGATGTCTTCTTGAAGACATGTTATGTTTTAAGTAATTAGGTTAAACTCAATGTCAAATCTGGACTTGGCCGTTTTTACCTTTTCTGAATTGTTCCACTTGTTAGATGATTAGGATTGGTTTTTTAAATTCTGTTTTCAGTTGCTATTTGATTTTGTATACCTTTTCTATATTTTCCCCATTTTTCTATTATAAGATTCCTCTTTTAGGTCCTTTTAGTCTATAATTTTCTAGAAATAATAAGATAGATTAGTGTAAATAGGGTAAAACTAGGTTTTTGATAGAAATAGAGTTAATTTTCCCTTTTTATTTAATTAAATAGGGTTTTAAATAAATAGGTCGTTTTCCTTTTTAGAAAAATATTCAGAAAATAAAATTAAAATTCTTTTTGTTGTTATAGGCTTTTGCTTTTTCTTTTTCTTGTTTAACCTTTCTTACATTACTACTGTTAGATTTTTCATTCATGTATGAATTTTAATGTTGCTTTTCGATTTACACTGTGTTCACATGGACAAAATTTACTGTTGAGAGGAAATTAAGAGCGATGAAATGAGCTAATTTATGTGTTCAAATGAGAAGAAATGGGAGCAATGATTTGATACGATTTGCGGGAGACATAAGTTTTTTATCACCTGCTAAAATGAAGAGATTTGGAAGGATTTATTGTGGAAAGTCTTATTTACCCTCTGTAAATAGTGTTGAGTGTATTGAGGATAAAGAACAACGCTAAGGCGGTTCGTTCTTTAGCCAATTTTGTTGTTGTTTTTGAGGTTGCAGGGTTGTAGATTATGACCAAGAAGGAGCCTTGTGTATCGTAGATGATGATGAAGAAGAACAAAGTGATTGAAAGACGAAGACGAGTTTTGAAACTGAAGAAGATAAAAAACAGTGATTTGTTGGAGACGTATTCGGTTCCCACAGTACTCGTATTCGGTTCCAATCTTAAGAGGAATTTACATGCAAGCTATATTCGGTTCTCACTTGGTTTTATTCGGTTCCATCATTACTCAAAACCTGCTCGGTTCCCAACCATGGACCACTTTATGCACAACAAAAACAACACGGTGGGATCTTATTTCAGCTATTGCAAATTATGCCATGGCATGGTCTTAATTGACGTGGGAAAGGGTCGCTTTCACTCTGTGTTCTTGTGTTGTGAGAGTGATGCAAGGCAAGGAGATCCATTTGAGATGAGTTGACAGAGACACCTTTCTCTTTACCGTTCACACTTTTTCTCTGCCAATCTCCTAACAAATCCTCTTTACATGATTATTTTTGAGTTTGTGTGTTTCTATCCTTCAATGCCTTGTTGTTTATTATTTGGAAGGAGCTATCTTTCTTTGCTTTCTTGAAAAGGAATAAAAGCAGAGAGAATCATCTCTTCCATATTCATGTAGTGACTTCAATTAATCCTCCACCACCAGGGTTTCAGTTTTTGTTTCTTTATGGATTGTTGTTTTCTTTTCTTTTTTTATTTTATTATCTATCTTGTTGCAAATATTTCGTATGTTTAATGTTTTAATGAAGGAAAGCAGAGGATTGAAAGAAATAAAAATGAAATTATCTAAATATATATGAGTCTTGTAAGTTATATGAGTGGATGTTATCTTACTACAATTTTTTTAATAACATTAATTTTAAAGCAACATATTTTTTTTTAAAAATTATAAATATTAAATTTCACTTCAATAACAAATAACAACATACTACTTGGTAATAAATTATATTACAAAAATATTATATTTAAAAAAAATATTTCATTTTACTAAATTACAAATTTTTAAAATTATTTTTAATAATTAATTTTAATTTTTTTTTCTCTTTATAAACATTTTCAAAATTAAATATAACATTAACAATTATTATTTTATATTACTTTTATTACTAGGAGCATTTTGGTAATCTTTAATTTTTATTAATTAAATATTTTTTTTATCTATCACATTAGTCAAATTTTACACTAATTTTCAAATTTCACTTCCAAATTCATTCTCACTCACCTCCAAATTCACTCAAATAAACAACAAAAAATTTACCCTCAAATTCATCCCCTCACTCTCTCCCAAATCATCTCCCCAAAGTAAACACACCCTTAGTCTTGTTCCTTTATAATTTCTGCACTTAATATTGATATTGTTTGATTAGGAATAGCACTTTAGAGATTTTGTTAGACTTTTATTGCTTTGTTCCAGTTTTAACTCAATTTGTTTCTTGCTTCCCTTTACTTGCATTTTCGGAATAAATTTAGCCTTGGATTAGTGTTAATATGAACCCTAAATTTGTGTTGCTATTCTGTCCACTTCCAGTAGCATTCCTTAGTGTCCATTTCTTTTGAAGATCATTTGCTTTGTGTCTTTAACTGATATAGTATAGATAGGAAATCTGTTTAGACATTTTAGAGGTGTTAGAGTATTGGTAAGTGTATTTTTGTAATTGACTTTGACTTGAGACTTAAAGAAAACCATGTCCAGTGTCTAGGTTAGATACTATAGGATCCAAATAGGTCTAACTTTTCAAGATGTCTTCTTGAGATCATGAGTTGCTTTAAGGATTCAGGTTTAATTCAATAATAAATTTGTGCATGATCTATATGTTCTCTTTTCTCTAAAATCTTTTATGAGTTCTTTGATATGTGATTATGATTAGTTTTAAATTCTATTTCTTGGTGTTATTAGTTTTTTAAACTTCCATTCACAATTATTGTTTTAAGTTCTTTCAATTCTGTTCACAATTATTGTTTCTGAGTGCTATTAATTGATTGATGACATTTTCCTTTATTTTCTTTTATTTGTCCATTTACATTTACAATTTTATATTGTTTTGTTTCTTTCATTTAGTGTAATACCCAATTGCGGTTTCTTTATAGTAATTGTTCTCCACATTGTGTAAATTGAATTCTAAGTTTAGGTTTTGTTTTCCATTAGTCGAGATTATGTTGGTTGCATTAGTATAGGATATATATCATGCATTGCTTTCTTTCCATTCATTCATTAGTTTTACTTAGATATATGCATTACTTATTAATTACTCTCTTTAGATATCATCTAATTTTTCTTTTCTCCACCTAGTTTTAGTTTTAATAAATAACAATTAGGTTTTAATTCTACAATTCTAGCCTTAACAAGTACCAAGTCCACGAATTAGATCCTAGGTTGCTCTTTACTACATTAGTGAGGAATTTAGATTTTGTTGGCTTTAATGCGACTAAAAAGTTCTTCAACACTCATCCTAACCTTTGGCTTGGGCAAACTCATCTCAACTTAAGTCAATGTGACTCAACTTAGGCAAATTTTCCTCAACTTTACTTCATCAATAACTATACATTTTATAAATTAATGCCATCTATGTAAAACTTAATTATTACCAAGATTATTTAAAGTTGTAGAGGGTCATTCACAACTAATAATAATTATTTCTCAACAATCTCTTATAGTTCTTTTGTGTTCATTGTATAAAAAAACAAACATTTTATCAATTAGAAATATATTAGATGCTTAAGTTTTTAATGAATCAATTTCTTGTGTAATATAATTTATTTTATTAAGTTTAGTAGTTAATGAATGTACATTACTTTTTATAGAGCAGCGAAAGCTCATTTGGGGTTGTAGAGATTTCTACAAGTTGTTAGAAAAAAATTATAGTATGTTACACCAAATATAATTAGTTCATTTTACTACTATTCAACCACAGTGCATCAATTATATTATATTATTGGTTTAATACCTATTTTGGTTCCTAATTTTATGGGTTTGGTTCAAAATGATCATATCTTTCAAAAAAGTTCAGTAAGACCCCGTAATTTGTTAAAAAATGTTCAGTTTGGTCCTTTTCGCTCACACCGTTAAAAATCTAACGGTGCAAATGCCACCATAGCGCAACCTTATTGAGTTGTCAAGTTTGATGAATACGTGGATGTTACACTGTGTAAATATTAAAAAAAAATTTAAAACTTCATCTTCCATCTTCACTGTGAATTTAGGTTTTTTCCCACGTGACATTAGAGGTCGTCGTCTCCTTCTTCCTCCCCCTCTCCCTCTCCTCCCCACAATAAAAAGCAAGGATTACATAATTGTTGCTTGCAAGTCCTACTAACATGGAATTAGCATGCAAGTCCTACTAACATGGAATTAAATTGTCGCTTGCTCTTTCTACCTTTTTCTCTTTCTACCTTTTTCTTGGTTTTAAGCTGTTACAGCTTTTTTGTTGAAGCTTGAATTTGTGAACAGGTAGCTTTGGCAATTTTGAGTTCACCTGTACATTGTTATTTTTGCAATTTTGAGTTCACCTGTACATTTGGGTTTATTAAAGTACATTCCATGAATGAGTCCACACATCAAAAGAAACTGCACTAATTACTGAGACATTAAAAGCACGATGAAAAATGTTAAGAAATTGAAACCCTAGAAATCGAATCAGCGACGCATCTTCTTTGGCGAGGTTTCGGTTCAAATAAAGCTTATTCTCCATTTTCCAGCGAAGACTGAGTTTCTGGGATTTGGGGTTCACAAAGTTTCTGAGTTTTTGGGATTTGGGGTTTCCAGAGAATCTGTGCACAAAGAGATTAGGGCGTGTGAGAGTGAAAAATAAAAGGGTTTTGCTCTGATATTTGTATCCCTCTTCATCGGAGTTGGAGTGGAACTGAAGGTGGGAGCCGGCGAAATCAGAGTGGGAGGGAGAGGGTGTGCTTGGGAAGCTGGTGGAGGCGGAAGCTGATGTGTCATTTTAATTTTTTTTTTAATATTTACACAGTGTAACATGCACGTATTCATCAAACTTGACAACTTAATAAGGTTGCGCCACGGTGGCATTTGCATGGTTAGATTTTTAACGGTATGAGCGAAAAGGACCAGACTGAACATTTTTTAACAAATTACGGGGTCTTACTGAACTTTTTTGAAAGGTATGATCATTTTGAATCAAACCCATAAAAGTAGGGACCAAAATAAGTATTAAACCTATATTATTTATATTTAACTTGTTGTGTTCATTAACCGAAAAATTATAAGTGTGAATATTATGTGATGAAACACATATATACAGTTATATCCGCAAACATTATTGACTCATGGAAGGAAATAATACGGTTAACTCAAGTATATTAAATATCTAATGTTAATTATCTAAATATTATATTACGTGGATTTTCAATAATGCATTTCCAATTAAGGATGAAGTTTTATAAAAGATCTAGGAACTGTTGATATAATTTCTTTTAATTACTACACAAAGGATCATGTATTATGTAATAGATCATTAAGACTGTATTAAAATAGAGAATTATAAATATTATGTTGGATATATATATATATATATATATATATATATATATATATATATATATATATATATATATATATATATATATATAGGTTAAGAAATGAATATATCATTGAAATTAAAAAATGACAATACCGAAGGATTTCCCGACGGTCATTAAAGTTGGTCATTACCAAGGCTTTTGCCCTTCGGTAATACACACACGATTTACCGAAGGCTTTTGGCCCTCGGTATATGCATTCACTTGACAAAATCTGAATTTGGGATTTCCCTCGTCCATTTTCCAAATGCTTTTTGGGAAAGCTTCTCCCAAATTTTCACTCCCGTCCCCGCGCCACCGCCACTCTTCCTGGGATTTCCCTCTTCCATTCACCGGAACCGGACGTCCATGCACCACCGTCGAAAACGGCAGCGCAGACGCCGTCGCCTACTTGCTCGACGCCGGCGCGGACGCTACCGCGACGGCAGAGTCTCTCATGCCACCCGCAATCAGGTCGGGGAGCCTCGACGTGGTGAAGCTTCTGGAAGCTTCTGGTTGCGAAATCGTGGAGTCAGTTCTGCACGAGGCCGCGGCAACGGATCGAATCGACGTGATGGAGTTTCTGCTGGAGCATTGCGACGAGAAGTTGGAGGTGGATTCGGTGGACTCGGAGGGGAGAACTCCGATTCACGTGGCGGCGAGGGAGGGGCACGTGAGGGTTATCGAGTTCTGCGTCTCGATGGGAGGAAACCCTAATCGCGTGGACTGTAAGGGGAGGACCCCGCTCCATTACGCGGCGTGGAAGGGACACGTGAAGGCCGTGGAGTGTTTGTTAGAATGCTCAGACGTGAAGTGCGTGAAGGACAGGGAGGGGAGAACGGCGTTTTGTGTTGCGGCGGAGAGTGAAGAGTCCAACGCGCGCAGGCGTTTGGTGGATTTGCTGGGGTTGGGCGACGCGCTGATGCGTGCGGTGAGGGTTGACGATGTTCAGGGCGTGAAGAGGTGTTTGGGGGAAGGGGCGAGTGTGAACGGGAGGGACCAGAACGGGTGGACCCCACTGCATTGGGCTGCATTCAAGGGTCGAATAAAGAGCGTGAAGGTGCTGCTTGAACACGGTGGTGAGGTTGATACTGTGGATGATGCTGGCTACGCTCCCCTGCATTGTGCTGCTGAGGCAGGGCATTTGCAACTTGCCCTCTTCTTGATCACTCATGGTGCTTCTCAATCACATCTCAAATCCTTTCCCTATCTTGCAGCTCACCCTCTTCACTTTTTCGACTCTTTCCAAAATCAGGTTTCTCTTCCTTCTAAATCTAACACACTCATGTATCACTGAATCCAAATCTCTGTTTTGTGTATATATTATGTGTAGTGTGGAATCTTCCTTGGTGATTGCTTGGTTGATGAACCGTCCCCAAGACCACGACCACCAGGACCACGCCGTCTTCCTCTGCCGCATCTGACTGCGAAGACACTCCTTCCCCGCATGGCAGTCCCCAGATCTGCCATCTTCACCACAGGTAAACACTTAGCTGATCTCTTGGTTATCAAATTCTTTGAGAAATATAGATAAGGACATTTAAATCTTGGTCTTTCTATGCTTAATTTGTGTTGATTGTGATTGAAGTAGATTAAGATGTGATGAAATTTTTTCTGAATTATTGGGTTGTTTGATGTGAATTAATTATGAAGGTGATAACCCTCAGACCGTGAAGACAAGTATGAGGCAGTGGGCTCAGGTTGTTGGATGTGCAGTGCGTCAAAGAAGCTGCGTGTGATTGATATAAATAGGCCTTCGGTAATTACCGAAGGCTTTTGACCCTCGGTAATTACCGAAGGCTTTACGCCCTCGGTAATTACCGAAGGTCAAAAGCCTTCGGTAATTGTTAGCGACAAGGGATTTACCGAGGGCTGATTGGCCGTCGATAAGCCGTCTGTAAATGGCATTTTCCGAGGGCTTTTGGCATTTTCCGAGGGCTTTTGGCCTTCGGTAATACCCTTTTTTTTTGTAGTGTAAAATGCAATTGTCTGCGTGCCAGCTCCCTCTCAGATCAGAAACCAGGTTTCTTCCTTCTTCTAGATTCACAACAGCGTCTCTACTTCAAACAAAAGAAGCCAAGAAAGTTGCCCTTACCTCTAATTCATCTCCTCTTCTTCAACACAAAACGGAAACCCCCACTTTCTCATGGACAAACAAACACCAGGCCATGGTTTCGCTGACGCTCCCCTCCCACCGGTCAGAGCCACCGCCGATACCGCGTCGTTTCGACCTCAGGCCCCACCGGAACCACTAACGACCGCAGCGCCGCTGCCTTCTCTTCTTCGCGTGCGAGGCCGACACACTCTCCTTCTGTCTAGCGCGAAAAGCCCTCCGCCAAACCGGCCACCATGGCTCTCCCGCGCCACTGCTTCGTCAACTCCAGCCACCGTGCCACTGCTTCTCCGATCCCATCTGCTCTCTCCGACACCGGCAACCCAGGGAGGGGTTCGTCTTCATCGCACGTCCAAACCTCCACCCGACTGGCAGTCGCGAGCCACCGAAGCCGTCGCCAGTCGAGGCAAAATCTCTCCTCCTCCGTCGCTCGTCGCACGCGGGAAGTTCTCTCCCTTCTTCGTCCATAGTCGCCGCCACCACAGAGGCGGAAACTGCCGCCACCGAGGCTACCGCGATGGGCTCTCCTATTTCTCTTTCAAGGGTTCTTTCGTCTCCAGCATCACCACCGGACCGAAGCATTCTTCCCTCTCTTTTTCTCATTTTTTAAATTTATTTACTGATTAATTTGACATTGATTGATTCAATGTTTTACTGGGATTGAAAATGACGAGTGTGTGTTGTGTACATCTGAGTGTGAGGGGTGAATGCTGGATCTGTTCTGCCTTGTGTGTTGATTGGGTTATGTTTGTTGGGGGTGGTTACGGTCGAAGAGCAATCCGGTCGAAATGATTTCGCGGGCGACAATCCGGACGAAAAAGAAGGTGTGATTGAAACGAAGGTGACGAAGACGAGACGAAGAAGAAGAGTAAGAGAGTGAGAATGAGCGTGAGTGAGTAGCGAGTGAGGTGAAGGTGGGTGTGTGAGGGTGTACGGTAACGGCTGGGGATGCGGTTTTTTAGGAGCCAGGAACCTCGGGTTTTCGCCATTTCATATATAAATTTAGGTTTAATACCACGTAAGCACACACACAATTGCGTTTTGACACCTAAGCACTAATTACTGTCACATCATCATCCCATTAACTCCGTTTGCTTATATTTAACGGAAGGGACTAACTTGACTCACAAATCTATAAGTAAGGATCCATTACAATTACTTTTCTAACGAGGGACTAAATTGAGATTTCCGAACCAAACTGGGGACAAAATTGGGTATTAAACCTAAAAATAGTTATGCAATTTTTATACTTTTAAATTTATATTGATAAGAATTTATAAAAACAAAATTAGTTATTTTTTTTTTCATTCTCAGTATCCTCCTCCCAACAAGCTCTATATAAGTTTGAATAAAATAATTCTATATTTTGTAACATCCCAAAAATACAGTATACAACCATATAAGAAAATAATCACATATTAATAATATTATAAGTCAGTCTTACAAAAGATCGGAAGCACAGTTATGGCCGAACGGCCTTACAAGCTAGCAGGGAGTTAAAATTGTACAATGGTTACAACTAAAACGAACGGTTTACAAAATAAACTTATACCGAACGCTATCTACAAAAGAAGAGGCCAACAACTGACCGAACGGTCCTAAGGTTCAGTCTTCACTTCCACCTCTTCCAGTGCTTCTTCCAACAACTCTTCTCCTTCTGCTCACATCCACACGGATGATCATTGCAATAGGACAAACAACCGAACATACAACACATACAAGACAATAAATAGGGTAAACTTATGTAATTTAATTAATTCAATAAAACATACAATTTTCATGATTAAATCAAACAACAACCAAATCATAATTCATACATCATGGCATGCAAAGAACGACCACTTGACTCTAACTGTCCGGACTGTATGAATTATGTGTAGCTATGACGTTCGTGCACCCAGGTGATGTACTAAGTGGGATACCTCAACAGTTGCCACCCGAGGTTAATCCATTTCGTCCAAGTTAACCTTATGGACTAGGACCTCCTGCCATTCCCACACATGACTTACTCCTCTCTACGTGAGAATGAGTAATCACGGAATATCAGAATAAACTCCCGCTAAGCTTTGCCCACATTCATACTTTACTATTCAATAATCACTTTCTGAGATATTCTTCCCTGGAATACTCTTTCATAACCAAATTATTTCATTCGTATCACATTTTAAATTCCCTTATACTTCATCATCAATATATTCAACTGAATAAGATCACACTTTCTCATCGTAACACAAGTCCGAAAGGAATAACACTCCTTAGAAACTAACATGACCAAGCTATATTTATGAATTGATCTGCTTCAATGAACTGACCCTTAAGAGTTCAAATCGAACACCACGAAGCCTAGGTCGAGTACTAAGACTCTAGGCCGAACACCATTTAGAGACTAATAATGTTTGACAAACCGAAGTACTATGAAGAAAACAAACGCTATTGAGTTTGGCTGAATGCTCTTATTTTAAAAATTGTAATAATAGATTACTAAGACGAGACCCAACGCTTGGTTTAAGACCAAGCACTACAGAAACCGACACTATTGAACGAGCATTGGTCCAAGACCAAACACTTATCAAGAACGAGTGCTACTAAGACTGAAATCTTGGTCCAAGAACGAGCACTATTAAACTTAAATAAAAAAGAGAAGGAATATATATATATATATATATATATATATATATATATATATACACACACACACACACAATTACGCCACTCTTATTTTTAATGAAAAATAACGATAATATCTATGACTTTACGTATTATAGAATACATTAACTAAACTGTTTAGGAAACCTAAAGAAGGATTATACTTGGAACGAACGCTCATTTACATATATCTAATAATATAAAACGATCGTCATTAACTAAATTCTCTACAGAAGAAGAATTTAGTTTAGACGGACGCTCAAAGGAAAACCGAATGGTCAATACTGACTCTCGGTTACAGTTTACATAATTCTGCAGAGTATTATAGAATGACTCTCAGAAAATATCCCTAAAGCATGAGAATTCAATTAAGACCCTACACTTCCATGAAGAATCGAACGATCACGAATGACGCTCGACCACAATTACAGAATTTACTCAGAATACTGCAGTTTGAAGATCAAACCCTATTTCCACTCAGTTCACACCATTTATCAATCGTCCACCCACACATCCAAACATGCAGTAACACGAATATTTCATATTCATCAAATAATCAAACAAAGTATCATACAAACATACAACCATTCAAAAAAAGAATCTTAATCAAATTATATAAGTTTCCCTTACCTCTAATGTAGTCGAACGCTCAAATGATGCAAGTTATAGCTCACCACTACCAGAGACCTTAGCGTTCTACAGTCACGCTTTAAGAAACTAAACCAAACAGAAGACCAAAAATACTCAGAATGAGATAATACACTCATGCAACCAGAAATATGGGTTTGCATGTGAAAGGAAACGAACGTTCTAGGGAGAAAGTAACTCATCGGCTTGAAACCACAACGTGATCGGTTTAAACGAAAGCTCTTGACGTTGGGAGAGTTCAAACGGTGCCTGAGGGATAATCGGAAGAAGAAAAGATGATAATTTCTTAGAGAGAAGGTGGAGATGGTAGAGAGAAGGAGGAGATTCAGAAGGTTGAAGATGAATGATGCATGCAGAGAAGTGGCACGAAAATTTGAAAGTTTAAGTTTTTCTCCTATCGTCAAAACCGTTCGTCCAATCTGCATCACACACATGTCTTCCACTTTCTGAAATTTAGACACCCTTTTTGTTTACACATGTAATCTATTAAGTTGGAGTTTTAAGGATTATGAGATATTTCAATGTTATTCTTTATAAAGTTCTTTTAATTATCAACTATAATAAATGTTGAAAAATATTTGATTTTCAAAATGTCAATCGCATGTTTTATTTTAAAAGAATAATAAGAGGAAGAAGTTAGGAAGAATATTAACAAAAGAGAATGGTCACATCACATCAATGATCTGTGAATCAATTGACTTGTTACGTGGCAAGCTAACATTGTAACAATGTGAACGTGAGGAACAACGAGAACGTGAGGAACAACGCTGTCCCTTCAACAAAACAGATACATTTGGTTTTTGTCGTTGTTCAAATTTCCGCTCTCACCCAAAAAAAATAAGTGTCCTTGATTGCAATTCCCAAATAATAACTAATTACCAAAGAGACCCCTATTATCCTCCTCCGGGTAAATTATTCAATTCAATTAAATTAAACTAAACCCTTTCTTTTGCCGAAACTGTTCTGTTAATTCTCTTTCAATTTAATCAACACAGGCTACGCCCTTCCTTTCCCGCCACCGAGTTACCCATCAGCGCCGCCGCCGCCTCCTGCAGGGTATGAGCCGTTTGCGCCACCGCCTCCGCAGTACCAAGGTTACAAAGCTATTTGAATCAACAGTACCCTCCGCCACCTCCTTCGCATTACGATTGCCACCACTTACAGTATCATGACGATGGTACCCCCGGTTTTACTTCCTTCTTGGAAGCCTGGTACAATTCTCTCTCCTCTTGATTTTTAATTTTATTTTCCTTATTGTTTGTGGGTTTTTTTTTTCTTTTAAAAGAAAAATGTCAAGCTCAGAGGTGTTGCTTTCTAATTCAGATATGCATTTCTACAACGTTGTGTGTACAGAAATAAAGCGGTTATCAATTCACATGATGTGTTTAACATTTTTATATTAATTTCTTCCTCCTGTTTTAAATGTTAAACTAATGGATTAGGATCGTATAATTTTGTTTTTGGAAATTGGTTTAGAAATTGGATATTGGGATCTGAGTTCAATGGAGAAAGGGATTTGAAAGATTTAAATTTTCCTGCATGATTTTTAGTTTTTACAATGTCAACTAATTGTTGATTAATATGCCATTAATTTTACAAAAGTTACTAAAATCAACAAATTTATCATAACATATAATTAGATGATTATGTAAAAGAGTACTATGTTAGTACATTCTAGTTGAATCGAAAGGAAATGTTTCTGAATTAACAATAAATGCAACATTGCTGAACCAAAGGAAAACATCCTAACTAACAGAGAATTTTTTACACAATGCAAACAGATAGATGGCACAGGTGCTCCTGTGTTTTACTACAATGAGTAGAGACCCTGTGAATTTTATAGAAAATTTGTTATTGTTACAATATTACCTTTCAAGTAACATCTTTGTTCCTTCCATTTTTCCTTCATTTTTTTCTTTCTGCACAATGAGTTAATGATGCAGAAGTAGAAGTCAATCGTTGCTTTTTTTATCAATGATAACCTTTTAGGTAGAGTATACCTATAAGGTTTCGGTTTCCTATACTTCCTGAAGAAAAGGGAATCTCAATATTATAACTATGCTGACAAGCTGCCAAATTTTTACACACTGATGGTCTGTTTATAGAATCCTGTTCTTCCATCAAATATTTTGCTTTTTCCATAATGCTCGGGTTCAAATATCCATGGATTAGATGACTATTCATAGCTATTACTTTTAATGTCGAATCGGGATCAACTAGGACAGAAATAAAGCATTGGGTCGAACTCTTCTTTGATGTCAAAGTAATAGCTATGAATAGTCATCGACTCCCGGTAAAGGGTAGAAGAGTACGACCTATTATGGGACATACAATGCATTACAGACGTATGATCATTACGCTTCAACCGGGTTATTCTATTCCACCTCTTAGAAAGAAAAGAACTTAAATCAAAATACTTAATAGCATGGCGATACATTTATACAAAACTTCTACCCCAAGCACACGCAATGGAACCGTAGACAGTCGTCAAGTAAAATCCAATCCACGAAATCATTTGATCTATGGACAGCATCGTTGTGGTAAAGGTCGTAATGCCAGAGGAATAATTACCGCAGGGCATAGAGGGGGACGCATAGAAAAGCATCATAATAAGATAACCCTATTCTATACTGGAGTAATTTAATCCCGTTCAACATAGGATAAACTATCTAAATAAAAATAATCACAAGTTAAAAAAAAAAAAACGCTAACTTCAAAATCAAATCCTAGGCTAAAATTGTAAAACCACTCTCTTACTCTGAATAATAACCAAACACATTTTATACATTTTTCCCGCAATACTGTTCCTAGAAATCTCATGATCAGGAAAGTAATTTAGTTGGGAATGAAAGATGAATGATTCCTTGTTCCAAACTATACTTTAGGCTAAAGTTTAGGTTGAAGGCAAATGGAACATAGTCACATTAAAACTTACAGTCTAGCGATGCACACTAACAGTCACTTCATAATTATTTCTATTCAATGCAAGCTATGTCTAACATTGGCATTCCAATCATAGATATGAGTAGCTAAGGACTTAGTAGAATGTGAAGGAACAACACTCAGCAGGCTAAGGCTAATAATTAAGAGTAATATGGAGAGAGCGTATGTACACTAGGAGATATACCTTTCTGACTGTTAGGATATTAGATAGAGCTTCTGTTGGTGGTTAGAGGTGTAAAGTTAATCACAGAAAATGCAGGGGGCGTATTCTTTTGTGTGGTTTGAATAGATAACCGAGCGCATTGCTCAGTTGTTGCAACTTGTAAGTTCATAAAGTTAAACCAGTGTAGGAAGCTTTTCTACTTCCTTTGTGCTCTGGTATTCAGTAACAGATGTCCTTTTTCGTTGTTCTCTCGTTTCCTGGATCCTAATTGCACTCTCTCCCTGAGTTTCGACACGGTATATACCAATGGAGCCTACATCAGTAAGGAAAGCAACCCCTTGATAACTTGAAACAGTTTCTAGTATGTTCTGATTTATTGATTTCTTTGGAAATAAGACAATTCTACGTATAAATTGTTGGGAAGTCTTATATCTCCTTGTCTCCATTCTTGAGATGCGGCTTTTATGTTTGTTCCAATTTGTTTTGTGATCTGACATAAATCATCGTAAAACTCATTAGTTAGAAACAATGACACATGTACTATACTTGCCCATGGAATTCATAGATTTTCATTTATAATTCACTTCACATCA
Organism: Vigna umbellata; assembly: GCF_029865625.1. Classification (NCBI taxonomy): domain Eukaryota; kingdom Viridiplantae; phylum Streptophyta; class Magnoliopsida; order Fabales; family Fabaceae; genus Vigna; species Vigna umbellata. The sequence continues at coordinate 34,973,963 of NC_142170.1, read as the reverse complement.
CCATCAAATAATTTTTTAGAGGTCTTACATGTGACAAGTCTTTTGTTGTGTAAATTTTATGACAGTTCTTTAAAATTGCTTATGACTTGAGCCCAAAAGTATTCTGGAAATGTAAAACAAAATCCTTTGGACAACCATGTCCCCTCTTTTGGCTACACCTGTTGGTCAGAATGGTTAACCTGGAGTCAAATCTGTGGTTCAAGAATTATATCAAGTAAATATTGAAATTCTGGAAGAAAAATGACAACAAATAGAATGACTAGAGTCAGTTTCTCTTTAATCATTAAAGTCAACTTCCAGCTGTTGTATCACTTCATTAATTTCACATTACACTATAACAATTAGATTAAAATATGATCTAAGGTCAAAATTTTCTTAGAAGTTACATTATGTTGATGAGCTTAACCTCTTTTTTCTTTTGAATGCAAGTCTCATACTTCTTTTTATTCGATAATAAAGCTTAATACTTGAGCATTTGTGAAATTTATTAATCCGAAGCCAAGTTTTGAAGTGGCAACAACCAAGTTATTTTATTTTATAATCCAAAGCCAAGCTTTTTTAGCAACCTTTCATCCAGCTCTAGGGACTAGGGACTGGAGAGAAATATTTGATATGACTAGAAGCTTTCCATAATATGCAGAAATATCATTTGCTTTTCTCACATAGCCTTAAACAAAGGGAAATTCTAAACTTGTTATCTTTCAGCTTGGGAAATAAACCTTTTCAATTAAAAATGGTATTGAATCCTTACCTTCCCTGTTATGTCCTTTTTGAAAAGCCTTTTTGGTTCTACAGACTAAGATTCCTTTGTTCATTTACATGTGCAGCTTGACAGCGCTTTGTTGCTGTTGTTTGCTAGAAGATTGCTTTTTCTGATGATCATATTAAAAGTTGCATCTGCAGTTTGGTGTACTTGGCCGGTTATAGCTTCTCTGGATAAATGTTGCTCTAATGTCTTCATGTGTGCGGGATCTGGTAAGTGTTAGTCATTGTTGTAACTCTTGGGTCTTTACCTTCTCCCTCACTCGTTTCTGGTTCTTCATAGATTTTCTGATGTGATCATTGTGAATGCTTAATGTTGCTTAATGTTGCTTAATGTATATTGGAAACTGTAAAGAACAATGTTTTTACCTGGAATAACAAACTAATATATTATGGTTGTCCCTTGCTCCCAGTGGCAAACACCACTCATTGTTTCGTTTTTGGTACCAAATGGATTTAAAATCGGTAGTAAAAATTAATTTACGTTCATTGGTTCAATAGTGTATACACAATTAAATGTTTTAAATATATTTTTATCCCTCTTGAATGTTCTTTAGTTTTAATTTTAGTTAGTAGAACAAGACTAATAATATATTTTGTTTTAGTACGAGAAAAAAAAGTATACTCTTAATACAGTCGCTTTAATTCTTTACTTTTATTTATACTCTATTGCTAATTAATTATTTAAACATGTGTTTAGTCTATTATCATGCGTGTTTATTAAAGAAAAAATAATGTTACTATGTAGTTAATTTTGAAGAAGTATCAAAGATCTTAAATTTTGAAAAAAGAAAGTATAGGAAAGACTTTCTTTTTTAAGGTTAATGACATTAATATCAATTTCATTTAATAACACAATAATTATTAAATACTAAAGACGTATTTAATTATCTTAAACATTAATAAGGTTCAAATAAAATTAATAAATTAAAAAATTTGTATTATTATTATACTAAAATTGAATATATCAATCATTGTTGTATTAAACTAACTATTTATTAAAATTTTATGCCGAAAATACCCTTTATAATTTATAATTTTCTGAAACTTAAAACAGTGTAAGTAGAGATTAATTCACTAGATTCAATGAAAATATATCTAAAGACTATATATTATAATAATTCCAAGTTTGTTACTTATATAAGTTTATTAAAGTTAAAAACCATTATCCAATAAATTTTATTATGATTGAAAGTAGTGCTTACACAAGAAAAGAAATCATGAACGAGAAAAATTAATAAAAAAATATTTTAAATTTTGATATCAAGTCAATTGTGAGACGAATGGAATTATGATAAATTTCACTTTAATAACCTTAATTTGCTGGAGTGAATTTTGTATAGGGTGTTTAAATCTATAAACATTGCTCACAAAAATAAGATAAGTAACTTATTTAAAGAACTTTAAATTAAGTCTATCTTAGAAAATTATAAGTAATGAACAAATGGTAGATTGAAACCATTTCACCATAAGAAGCTGAATTTGAAACAGGCAAAATCAAGCATTTTTCAACATTATGAACAGACAAGCCTGTTCAAAGATTCTGGAGTTGGTTTCTGATTCAGTTTTTGCATTTAAGTAGATAAAGGAAAAACACTGATTCACAACTAAACCAGTCAATCCAGATTGATTTTTAAAACACTGTTTAGCACAAGAAGCTAGAATGGAGTTTATTATCTTCGGCTTAAGGACTTCATTATATTATGTATAGAAAAATATATGTGTAGTGTAGCTAACAGATGCATCTACCCAAGAATGAAAATATACTTTTGATCTTCTGAACAAGCTTGAGCAGTGGTTAAAAAAGTACACCTTATGTCTGCTTAAATTTCACAGTGAAGTATATATAGTACACATTCAGTTTTAAGACAAATTAATAAGTCTCATCATTATTCGCAAACTTTTACTCAAAAAAACAAAAAGAAACTGTCAATTTATGATGATAGATGGCGCTGCTTCAAGACTACAGCATGTTATTAATTATACTTGTACTTAAGGACAAGGATTTGAAAAACCTATGAATTTATAGGTCAACCAAATAAATACTTGTATTGAATAGATATTTGGAAGTGCTAGGCAGACAAAATTATTTATAAGTGAGTCATTATAGTTTATGATCACGTTGGAAAACTCAACATAGCAGCATTTCTTCATAGGATATTTGTTTTTCAACAAGTTGAACTCATGATTTGTGTCTTTCCATGAAAAACAAACATGACAAGAACAGTTGAAGAACAAGTTCAAGTGGAGGTCAGTTCAGAAGTATCATATAGAGGGAGAAGAAGAATAAGATAAAGAGTGAAAACTAAGCGCTCTTGCATTGAACAAGTAGATCAAAACTAAAATACTGAACTCTACCGAGAATACAAGAGATGAAAAAGTGGCATGATACTTCTGAAAAAGTGGCATGATAATAACGAGGGGAAAAAGGCAAATCTAAGATATGTATAAAAGTAGGAAATGCAAGGAAGTGAGAAAACACTACACCCGGCTAAAATTGCATTAATGAGTCAGCCTAGAAACAAGTACAAACATCTGAATAACAAGAAATTAAATGAGCTAAAATGCACCTAGAGAGTCCATACATATTCTGGTGCATCTTTCCTTTTCCCAGCCAATGTACGATACAAATACATTTTCTCTACCCTTTGCCCATCTTCCAAGATGCAATCTTCTTGCTCACTTTCATTGAAGATCTCCACATTCAACCTTGGCATCTTCTTGGCCAGCAACTTGCAGGCTCCCACAGTCACTTCGCAGGACGACATCCAAAGGGATCGCATTGTTTCATACTTCCCTACGTCTGTCAGAAGTGCCAAGTCACCAAAAGGGCAATCTCTTATCTCAAGCTTCCTCATTTTCTTGCATCCATTCAACACATACAGCATTCCCTTGTCACTGTCTCCAGCAAATGCAATAGACAGCATTTCAAGCTTCTCAGCATACATTCCAATGTAAAGGAAAACCTGGTCTGTCAACTTCCCTGAGAGTGATAGCCGCCTCAGTCGCCGGCAAGACTGCACAATTGCACCAAAACCTTCGTCCAGCGGCTGCATTGTATCAGGGTCAGGTTTTGTTGCATCAAGGATGCATAACCTGAAGCGGATGAAATTGGGGCAGTTCTTGGCCACTGTAATCAGTGCAGCATTTGTCATCTGGTGGCAGAAGTAGAGCAATGAATGAAGCTTGGGGCACCCCACTGATATTGCAACAAGTCCCACTTCTGTGACAGCCAATGCATTTCCAAAGGGAACGGATGGAAACACCCTCAGTTCTTGCAAATCTGTACATGTCTTGGCTACAACACCAAGTCCTTTGTCTCCAATGCAATCCATTATCTGAAAAAGTTGAGGAATTTGTTATATTCAACAATTGAAGAATTAACAAATAAAATTAGAATGTTCTGAAAATTTGATGTATTTACCCATAAGCGCTGAAGTTTCACACAGTGGCGAATTAGTTTTATCAGATCACTGCCCTGAATGCCTGCGGCATAGCTCAAGTTTAAGGATGTTAAATTGGGGCAAATGGGAAATATCGCAGCAAGACAGTGAGGAGCAACTTCCAAAAGTCCTGACAAACTGGTTATGGACTTGCACTTGAGAATGGTGTTCTTGAGCTTTATGAATGCCTCTGATTCAGGATCTTGGACAAACGATCCAATTCCCAAATCCGCTAGTTGAGGTGCTCGTGTCATTATCCTTTGCAGGGCATCAAGGGGAACTGAACGATTCAGCTTCAAACTCTTGAGGTTAGGAGACCTGGCCACAAGTCTCTCTAGAGCTCCCAAACTAACCTCTCCTTTAAGGCAAGCGAAATTCAGAGAGACAAGCGATGTGCAGCTATCAGGAAAGCAACTTAGCCACTGCCCTTTGTGATCTTCAACTTCATTTTCTTGCAGATCCAGCTCCCTAAGATACCTACATTTCAAAACAAGTAAAACACCAACAACATTGGGAGTCAAGAACACATTCCAAGAATCCTTACTCTATTCTCAATCGGCAAGAGCTTCACCAACCCCACTCGTACCACATGCAAAATGGATATTATTTCACAGGACCATGTTGTTCCAAGATTAAAAAAAAATAAAAAAACTCCTAATCATGTGCAATTCACAGACAGGCAATCAACTTTTGTTAATAACAGATCAGTCAAGCTCCCAAGATCCTCCGGGACCTTTGCTGCATGGCTTGACATGTACCAAAAGCAAGTTCAAAGCCATTCACTCAGCAACTCTTACTCAACTAATTAAACTCCTTTATCCCAAACTGGTACATACAAAGAATACAAGCCAGAAGTCACCTTAGAAATGTCGAAAACAACTCAAAACTTTGACAGCACAAGAAGACAAAGACCAAACTAATCAGAATATACCTTCAGCCATATATCCTCCAAGACACAAAAAGCAGTAGGAAGTCATCAAACATGTTCCAAAAAGCCCCCCACGAACCATATATAGTGCAAAGACAGACAAACCAACAAAACTTGTGCAACAAAAGCTTAAATCTAAACCAGCAGAAGACTCAAACTCACAACTTATTCTCACCTGCAATTAGCAGCTACGGCAGCAAGGCCATCGGTGGAGAACCCTTCACAGCTAACAAGAACCAAAGACTTAAAGTTTGTGAAAGAACGAGAAAGTAGCTCCAGGCTCTCATCCGAGACCACCATCCTCTTGAGCCTAAGCTCCTCCAACCCAACTCTGCTCTTGGCCAGAGCCTCAATCCATGGACACACAAAACCACCCCACCCGTAAGGAACCAAACTGAAGTCAGCAAAATGAGGCTTTCCCTTCAAAGTCAAAGACTTGAGACCAGGAAACCTTTGGATCAACCTCTCTGGAGAGATAGAGTAACAGTTCCCTATGAACACCCTCTGCCTCGTACACCTCTCTATCCTGTACCAACTTTTACACACCAAAGACAAAGCGTTCCGGTCACGGTGTGAAACCACATAATCAAATATGTGCTCTATTACCTCGTCGGGGAAATAATTCATCATTTTTTTTCTTGACGTTTCTCTTTCTCTTACTCAGTGATCCAAACTCCCAAACTTTCCAGGAAAGCTTTCATACTCCATACAAGGATAGGAAAAACAAAAACACCCCGGAAAGGTAAGGCTCCTAAATTTGAAGTTCTACCACATCATGGAGAAAACCAAGATCTAAAGCCAGAAAAAGTGGGAACAGATCTAGGCCGAAACAAGAGAGTGAGAAAACAAATCTTGAAATCTAGAACATCAGGGGAGTCTAAAAAGAGGGTACTGATAAAAACTGAAAATTTTATACTCCCCAACTGGGATCTGCTTGGAGGGTAGCCAAAAAAACTCAATTTTTGACAAGGAAAAACCAACCAGAGAAAAAAAAAATGAGCAATGAGGTGGAAGAGAGGAAACCCAAAACAGAAAAATTATGATCTTGCAAATCAAAAGGTGATGATGACGATTTCGAAACGGGATAAAAGGATAAAAAGAGAAGTAGGATAGATCTGAGAAAATCCAAGTTTGGCAGAAATCTTAATTTACACTTTAGACCAAGCCACACAAGAGGTGACTGAGCTTAGAGCTTAGAATGAGAGAAAGACTCAAACCATTGGTGTGACTCACTCACATGTTCTGTGTTAAAAACAAAAGGAGTGAATGAGGTAAGAAGAAGAGGAGCAGAAGAAGAAGGGGAAAGAAGAGAGGGAGGAGGTGGTGGTGAAGTGAAAGAAAGGAAGTAAACCCAACTGGTTGAGTTGAGTGTGGATTTATTTAACCATGGTTACCATATCGTAGGTTAACTCAACCAGGAAGGATGGTTGGTTGGGGGCTTTCGAATGAAATCTGATGAGAGAGCGCAGGCGTCGATTTTGATGATGGGATATTGAGAGAATCTTGACCGTTGAGTGCGTGAACATGCATCAGTCCTTGTCACTGCTTTCCAAGTGAGCCTCACCCTCTGCTAAAGTCTCACACCCTCTCTGCTAAAAAAAAGAGTTTCTGAGAAAGAGAAAGAGAGAGAGAAAACGGCATGGACAAATCGAAAACGACTGTCGGATTAAAGACACCTGCTTTCGTGAAAAACTACGAAAATGCCACGCCTAGGTCTTAGATAACTATGTAGATAAGATCAAATGTAGACTTGACACGAACCTACTCCGCGCGTCTCACATAATCGCCCCTTTTCAACATGTTTCCCAATGGTACAGTAAAAAAGTGACTCATTCTCATTAATTTTTACTTTCGTCATTAATTAAATCTATTATTTTCATACCTTTATTAATTTTAAATTTCAATTCAGAATATTTTGATAAAAATAAATTGAATATATATTAATATCTTATATTTCATTATAAATAGGACAGTTTTACACATATTTATGTTTTACATTAAAATGTTTTTACTTTTGGTCGTTTTACAACAAATGATTAATGATGTTAATGAAGATAATTTTTCATTCATATTCTACAATGACAAATAAAAAAGAAATATGAGTTTTTTTTTTTGTTAAACATCAAACAGCCGAATTAGTCTAAGAATTTGGAAAGAGGAAGACAAACACAATAAAATCTAGTATTTATTAATAATGGCGAGGTTAAAATTTTTACATTATAAAAGTATTCAATTTTTAATTTTAAAAATTCTTAATTATTTTGCTACTTAATTTCGAGACACATAAAGTAACTTACCGTCCGACAGTCCAATTAATATCACGCATTTAAAGAGAATTTAATTATTCAATTTGGTAAAGTCAATTGATGGTATTTCATGAACACAAAAATTTAACTTACATTTTCTAAACCATTAACATCAAATTTAGCATCTAAATAAATGGTAGGACTCTGTATTATTTGAAGATAATTGAAGGATGAAATTCGTCAATTATTTGTCCTATTTTGGTAACGGGAAGACAACGACTTAGGGTTAAAAGATTTATTGGTCAATTGTTTCAAAGGACAGAAGACGATATTTCTGGACTTTTTTTTGTCATATATTTATACGTAGTTTTATTTATTTTATTTTATATTATGCCGAATAAATAAAATTAATATTAACATAGTTTCTTATAATTTAATTGAATATAATGAGTAGAGTGTTTCTGAATAACAAAAATAATAATTTGGAAAGAGATTGATAGAGGAAAGTTGAAAGCAAATAACAAAAAGCAAGAATATTTATTGAAATGATTAGGAAATTAAGTTATGAAAAAGAATAAAAATAAAAAAGAAATGATACAGACAATGAGAGGGAGAAAATGTGTGAGTTGCATGAATGGGAAGAAGTAATAAATGACGATATTAATTGGAGTTAGGGATCCATAAAGATGTTAACACTGCCTACACATGATTTGTTCTTGTTTGTGTTTTTTGCCTTTTGGGTCCTTTGATGATTCGGTGCGTTACGGTGCACCGTACTCCTCTCAACAGCTCCACGTAATTGGTTACATCACTGCGTTCATCACATCAGTCTAAGTCCATGATAGGGACCGTACAGACCACCGCAGTAGATAGAAAGAGAGAGGATTTGTGTTTTGATTGGATAAGGCATCCGAACGCAACCCCTTCGGAATAATACAGCAATCATAGCGGTGGAATTCAAGGATCACACCCAAAAATGGGAATACTCTGCTTCTTTCAATTTCTAAGACTATTTAATTATATTAATATTAATAATAATTATTAAAGATATGTTTTCAGATACAATGTTGATATTCTGCTTTGAAATCTATTAAAATATTATTACTTACTACGTCTGATATATTACTTAATTTAAAAATTAAAACTCAATTTTATTTCAAAAACATTTCAAAAAATTAGAAAAAGTATATTTAAATTATATTTGATTTTAATTTTTAAAGGATATGAGATTATTCTATGCATAGGAAGAAAATGTTTATCATTTTTTTCTAGTATCAGTTCAATTTTTTTTATGAATTTCAATTTTAAAAATATTATTTGGTGTATTTTGAAAATTAATTATTTTAATTTGGTATATTTTATTTTTCTTAAAAGTTATTCCTATCTAAAAAATAGTCTTACATTATTATTTAGAAGTAGATATTAATTAAAGTTTACATATTTTACTTTTTTATTTTTTGAGATATTTTTTTGAAGATAAAATGTAAAAGAAACTCTAAAATAATAAATATCTTTTATATATATATATATATATATATATATATATATATATATATATGTGTGTGTGTGTGTGTGTGTGTATGTGTGTGTGAGAGAGATTAACTTAATTATAAAAAGTTTTTTTATTTGATAAATAAATTTTTATCTCACATTCACTAGTGCAAAATTGGCTTTTATCGTCACTCCGTAGATGTCGGACCACAAAATAACCAATGTAAATTATTGACCGATGACATTTTCGTAAGTAAGTTGGGCATATAGACGTCGGTTAGAGGGTCCCCGAAGTCTATAATATTATAGGCATCGGTGTCCCTCCTAACAGACGTTTATATGTCTGATAGGTAGATGAAAAGTTCTTTTTTTCGTCATATAGACGTCTGATCCCGCCATCCCGACGTCTATATACAATTATCGATGTCGGCCCCCTGTCACAGACGTCTATATGCCTGACAGGTAGATGAAAAGTTGTTTTTTCCACCATATAAGCGTCTGATCCCGCCATCCGATGTCTAAATGGCCTGACACGGTAGGTGAAAAGTTGTTTTGGACGTCGGCCCCCCTTACGTCCGACATCTATATACACTGCGAATATTAATTTTTAAATCGAATGGATGTCATATTAGTGAGGTCCTCGACGTCTAGTCGAGAATAGACGTCGAGCACTAGGGGTTACGCGCGATTAATCGACGTCGTGATTCCTGTTAAATCAGAAATCGCGAATCCGCGGTTACGCGCACTTCATCGTCTTCCTCCTCGCTTTTTCTCTCCGTGACATTGCATTTCCAGGTGCATTTTATCTCTTTTTAACCGTTTAATCTTACTTTTACTCCGATTAAATTAGTCTTTGATGGATTATCTTCCATTTGAACCGATTAAAATGAGTTTTCGTTGTGTTTTGGTGTAATTTTTCTTGTGTCTTTAGGTAACGTAGTAGCACCTTCTCCTTTTGCTAGTTTCCTCGTAAGGAAAGCTTGCGTCTTTTGGATGTCTTATAGCATTTCAACCCAAAACCGAACCTGGGTCCTTGCCTAGTTCTCATGTCACCGTATTCGTTTTCATTGCCGGTTGGAATGGAACTAGACAAGAACCCAGATTCGGTTTTCGGTTGAAATGTCATAAGAGATCCAAAATACGCAAGCTTTTCAAATGACGAAACTAGCAAAGGAAGAAGGTGCTACTACGCTACCCAAAGACACGAACTACAATAGACGTCGGTTAATACCATGTCTGACGTCTATATAGCCCTTAGACGTCAGTTTTTGTGTAAACAGACATCGTTATAGACGTCGGTTTTGGTGTAATCCGACGTCGTTAGAAACGTCGGACCCTATAGAGTCAGACGTCCTATTAATGTCACTCATAAAGACGTCGGATCAGAATCTGACATTAAAAACCCAAAATAACAGACGTCTAAAGCCCTTTATGCACTAGTAATTACATTATAATTATACACTAATATCATTCATGTATATATTTTATTATAATATGTACATATTACACTAATAATATGACATGTTAATAAGTTTTATCATAAGAGATTTTGGTTAAATAAGGTTCACAATTTTCTTATTAGTATTTTAGACTGAATTAATATTGGTTAAAAATTGTTTTAACTATATTTTAAAATTCACATTAGTTATCTATAATAATCAAAACATTAAAAAATAATATTAAAGAGTATTAAATATGTTTTTAGTATATGTATTTTAACACAAAATTAAAATTTGTTCCATCTCAAATTTTAATACAGTTTAATATATAAATTTTAAAAAATAAATAAATATAAGGGTTAAATATGTTTTTAGTCCCTAAACTATTGACCGTTTCTGATTTTCGTCCCTCTTCCAAAGTAAGGTACAATTTAGTCCTCAATCTTTAAAAAACGTTCGTTTTAGTCGAAAAAACAAACGTTTTGAGGACTAAAACGAGGACTAAAAATAAAATTTTAAGGACTAAAACGAACGTTTTTCTAAAAAATGAGGACCAAATTGTACCTTACTTTGGAAGAGGGACGAAAACCAGAAACGGCCAATAGTTTAGGGACTAAAAACATATTTAACCCTAAATATAATCATTCTAATCTAAATGTATTAAAAAAAATTATTTGTATAATGTGTTGTAGGATGATTTTTGAAATATTTACTTAGTTTAAATATCATCACTACGTTTAATAAGTTTGATTAAATTATAACTTAAAAGAAATATATTAATTTATTTCTATAGTTTACAATTAAAATATATCAAAATTTGATATATGGATAATTCTAATTTAGTGTATAAGAATAAGAATTAAAAACATATTTTATCCTTAAAAAATATAGCTTTATAATATCAAAATTTAAAATAAAATGTCATTTTGTAAATTTTCAACACTTAAAAAAGTTATAAAAAGTTAAATTAATGTATAACCTATCATATAAAATTTTCTATTTACACATCAATATTTAGTTAAAAAAAAATATTAATCATAATATTATTTTATATTAATCACAAAATCTTTAATATGTAAAAAGAAATAAACAAAACAACAAAATAAAATAACTATCACATTATTCAATTAAAAAAAAGCTAAACAGCATATATTGAATAAGAAAAATAAAAAACTTGTAAATACTTAATAGATAAAAAAGATTTAGTTAAAAATATTTAAATTTACTATATAATTCAAAGTTAATTAACATTTTCTAAAATGATTGATTTGCAACTATTTTTAACAAACTTTTGTTTTGAAATGAATTTGTAGTGGTTAAGATAGAATTGAATGCATGGATGTAAATCCATGGTAAGAAGAGGGTGTTAGTTTGGGGAGAAAAAAAGAAAAGGTGTGATGGAATATGTTGACTCCATGATTTTGAATGAATGATGATTAGTTGTTGGTTGGGGACACTAGCCGTGGCAAGGGTGTGTGGGATATAGTGATATAGGCATCAGGGATAAATTATTGTTATTATTCAACCTAGATTTCTTCTTTCTCATATGAGAGACCACATGTGCACATCAAAATGCAAATCTACCACAATTCTGTTAAATCAATTTCAACACAATCTTGCCTCTTCCAACATTTTCTAATTCTTGTTATGTAAAAGGGTTTTTCAGCTAAAACAAAAAACCTTTTCCATCCACAACTTTCTTTTTTTCTAATTCTCTCATATTTTCTTCTAAAATATTCTAATTCAAGGATGAAAAGGTTTTTGTGCATCAAAAGGGCTACATAACCAATTCGCTAAAACATGTCTGTTATTTAAATGCATTAAAATTAATTTTAAATAATATCTTCAAAAAAAATGTGATTATAGTCTGATTAGTGTTAAGAAGTAGATTTTAAGTCTAACTCAATCCCACCAAACTAGTTTTTAAGATGAGATTTGTACCCACTGATCTTATCTTTAATTGTTGTAGGATTTCCAACACACTCCCCTCACGTCGAGGTACATACATCTCGAACATAAAACTAGACATTAATGGATGATCCGATAGTGATCCGACAACAAGTGAAACAATTTGTCCATATAAATTCCACTCTTAAAAAGTGAAATCTAAACCTAATTACTAGTTTAAGTAGAACTTCTAACAATTAGTCTACACAATTGTCATTCTTTACTCAAATTGAATTTTTGTATGAAATTATCATACTATATTTTTGTTGGCACTAGGTTGAAGAAACGAATAATCATACGAAGTAACATTGAAATTAAATACAATATTATATAATTTCAACAATTCAAAAGGCAATTTTTAGACAAAAGGAAAAGGGGTGGTGGGAATTTAATTTAATAACTAAATAATATTAATATTGGTGGAATGGAGGAGTTGATTTTTAATTAATATGTAAAATTTTATTAGAGTGTCGTGACTTTTAATCATGAGATGCTTCTTGATTCATGTTAAACAAATAGTAGAAAATTGTTTTCCTAACTTTTTTAGATGATGATGATAGATTCTCAATTTTTCATTTTAACAAACTCAAATAAATATTAAAATAAGTGATAATGATGTTAGTGGTTAAACTATCAATATGTAACATATCCTCCTTATTCGATTACTTTTAAACTTTCAATGTTGAAAAAGAGTAACATTTTTCTATAAACTGTCTTACTAACTAACTCATGTAATATTAGTTTATGATATAAAGATACTGATTTAATATTTAAATAAAATCACATACCATTTGACTTGATATTGATACAATAGCTTTAATAATTAACAAATATAAAACAATGTTGGACGTATAACATCGTAATTTTATAACAGTGTAAACCAAAATAAAATACTTCTCAGTAAATCTATATTATGGTACTTTAATTAAAATTTCAAATAATATATATAAAAATTTGTTAATAAAAATAATGAATTTAGATACAGAAGAATGATAAACATTTTAAGTTAATTTTTTTCTTTTTAAATAAAATAAAACTGTAACGTGGTTTTTTGTATTATTGTAGCACGAATAATTTTATTTTGCAAATTCTTGATAAAATTAAAAAAAAAAATTTCTCCAATTCACCATAATATGACATAGTGAATGGATATTCTTGATGTTTTGCATATCAACTTTTTATAGCTTGGTTGGGACAAGACCTACGGTGGGGTAAGATGTTCGTGATCTTGATTTCACTGCTTTATTCTTTGGAATATACTTCACAAAATCAATTAATCTCCACCAATTATTCAATAAAGCAAGTTGTTCATATGCTTACTTTTCTTAAGTGAAAAAAGTCGTTCTTTCCATCTAAGGGTGACACATTTTTAAGGGGTTAGATATTCTCGACCGTTGTTAGATTTATTGTTTTTATTTTTATTTTCAGAGAAACAGGTGTAAAAGAAAAAAAATATAGTTCATATTATCTTATAACGAGAAAATGATAACTTTAATAATTTTATCTAGAGATTAATAATTAAAATTATACTTTAATTTGAGTATATTAATTTGAATTTAAATTATTGATCAATATTATTAAAAATGGAATATGAAATTTTATATAAACTTTATTTGCAAGTTCATCAAGTGTGGGAGTGTAGAAAATAGAATCTTAAAATTATATCATATTTTAAATAATAAGATTCATTTATTTTAATATTAAAATTTCAACATTTTAATAGAAATTCTATTAACGAGTTTTATTATTATATTTCCAAACAATTCTCAATAAAATTTTTTTATCCTTTCTTTAAGAATTTTGATCCTATGTTAATCAATTTGAAGATCATAGATCGTCCAAGTGATTCATGAGACAATGTCCTCTATTTCAATCGATCACTTTTTATAAAAAATTAAGTTGATTTCTGCTCTTTTTCTCAGATTTTACATTTTTCAATGCAAATGAGTTATCTAAACTTGTTGTCTTATGTGTCTTCTATAAGACTTTATATTTATCAGTGGTTCTAATAACATATCTTGATTGTGTTTTCGTTATTCGTAGGAACAAATAATGTCCTACGCTTATGGAGTTATCTTATAGTCATTTTTTAGCTGTTAGTCATTTATAAGGTAAGAAAAGTTAGATACTTTAGTGTATGTGAGTTAGAGATTTTTTATTGAACCTAGTATATTGAATTTGATTGTTGTTTTGGTGTTGAATTGTGTGATGAATTGATTGTCTGAAATGGGTGTTGTATGTATTTAAACTTTGGTGATTGAGAAAACTGAGATTTATTGATATGTGTGTGTGTGTGTGATTCTAATGGATCCAAGCACTTTAAGATGAGTTTTTCAATCTTTCACGAGGGATTCTTTCCAAGGTTGGAATGAGCAATTCCTCAAGTCCAGGAGCATAACAAAGGAAAACAATGATTGAAGCAATAGATAAATGAATGAAGGTAAGTGAGTGTTGTATGAAGGGGAATAGAGCACTACTCTGGGTGAAATGAAAAATGAATACTGGTTTGGTGAAAATGAAGCCTAACAGGATTTTCACTAGGGAAGGTGGCTAGAGGAGGTTAATCACTCTCTCTTTGGTCGTGACTCTTGAAGGAGAAGAGCTATGGAGTAATCTCAACAAAATGACTTTACTATATTCATAAAATTTGATGTGGTGGAGTACGAGACATGACATATGGTTATGGAAATTGTTGGGATTAACATGGTTTGATATAAGATGACAAATGGTTGTAGAGATTGTTGAGGTTGACATGATTTGATATAAGATGACATATGGTTGTAGAGATTGTTTGGTGTTAGCACGATTTATCTGAAGGATGATTTGAATTTAACTGACTAATATTAACTTGATTTTGAGATAAATATGTTGTACTAATGTTTTGATGTTTATTTTGTTATCTCACCCTTGTTTGTTTGTGTTTGTGTGATGATCGTATAACTCATGTTGTTATATGAGAGGAGATGGTCTTACTAATTTTCTAATTCATGAGTAAGGCGGTAAGATTTGGAGAGTGGTTAAAATTTTTTTTGGTTATTTTAAATGATTTTATTTAAGTATAATGTGACAGTTTTATTTACCTTCCAAAGTGTTAGACTTTTATTTATATTTTGTCCAGTTGACATTTAATAAAGGGTTAAATATGTTTTTAGTCCCTAAACTATTGACCGTTTCTGGTTTTCGTCCCTCTTCCAAAGTAAGGTACAATTTAGTCCTCAATCTTTAAAAAACGTTCGTTTTAGTCGAAAAAACGAACGTTTTGAGGACTAAAACGAGGACTAAAAACAAAATTTTGAGGACTAAAACGAACGTTTTTCTAAAGAATGAGGACCAAATTGTACCTTACTTTGGAAGAGGGACGAAAACCAGAAACGGCCAATAGTTTAGGGACTAAAAACATATTTAACCCTTTAATAAATTAAGATTTTTGTTAAATTGTTTTTTTAAAAGTCATTCGAAATTAAGTTTTTGCAAATAAAAACGGTTTATACCTTACTCATGGCATCCTAAATCAGGATGTTACACAAAGTAAAAATCAAATCCTATTTAAAAAAAAGTTTAAAAACACTGTTCAAATCCCTCCCCTTTCTAATGTTTTCTCATGTTTCAAGTATTTATCATTTCCAATCTCTTTTAAGATTAGTCAATATAAATACTATGCATCAAGTGGTAATTTTCTATTTTATAGAAACCAAAATAAAAAAATGTTTTACATAAAACAAAATCAAAACTCACTTAGCTTAGAAGATTAGGAATATATTTAAGCTTTTTAAAATTTTATAGATATTAAGTTTTAATATATATATATATATATATATATATATATATATATATATATATATATATATTATTTAAGTTGATTTTAATACATATTATAAAATAAATTTATGTAAATAACAAAAAAATGTCATTTTATCGAGATTTTTTTTATTATAATAAAATGATTAAATAATAGTCAATTTTGAAACAAAAAATAATTAGTCATTATTGACTAAGTTAGACATCATTTTACAAACTAAAAGTTTTTGGTATCTAAAATAGTCTCAATTATTAAGAACAAATTACAATTAGTGTGTGAATTAAAGTTTAAATTAGCCTTTAACATTAGCTATCAAAATTTTAGGTATCAAGAATTTTAGCTACTTATTATTATTGATTCTAAATTAAAGACTAATGTTTATCTATGCATATCCATGTTAATTATAGAAAAAAAATCATGCATGGTTTTACATTAACAATGTTCAGGCAATAAAGGTTACTATCTTAAATAAATTGTTGAAAATCCTTCATGTTTTATAGAAGTTGGGTCATCGAGAAATCAAGAAGCCCACTTTGAATCTACCTTAATTTCATCTCCAATAAACCTTAACTTTTTTGTATTACCTAAGGAAAAAAGAGTAGGAATGGTGTCGCAACCGGAATCGCGACGGGACGACGATCCAAAAAAAGAAACAGGTTTTAGAAAAGAGATTTGGAGTCGCCACCATAGTTTATTCTGGAAAACTATGGAAAAACCATAAAATGATAAGACATGGTCCGCGAAAACCAGATTCTGGGTTCGGGAGTCGGTTACGTGTAGGGAAGGTGTTAGCACCCTACAGCGCCTGCCCTAAGGCAGTACCTTTAACTAAATGCACGAATATGATGTGGTTTTTAAAATGCTTAACTATCCCCTAAAATAAAATTATAAATAAACAAAATATATTTTTTAGTTTTTTGGGCCCGACAAGGATTGACCTTGCTCCTACGTATTCTCATTCAAAATGAGAAATCAGGGTTACGTAGTTCTAGTTAAGAGATTGTTTGTTGTTTGGAAAAGCAGATGTTTTTAATTTTTGGAGATTTTATGTTTTTAATATTTTCGAGAAAAAGAAGGTAATGAGTACTAGGCCAACGCGAACGGTCGCACGAGTACTCATACCTTTAAAACGGTATTTAAATATTTTTAATTATTTTTTTAAAAGAGAGATAACGATATTAAGCACTAGGACGATGCGAACGATCACACGAGCACTCATACCGTTATTTACTTATTTAGGAAGACTTGAGAGTATTGAGTGCCAGGCTGATGCGAACGATCGCACGAGCACTCATACCCTCGTTTAATATTACGTAAATAAGAGAGAAAGGTATTGAACACTAGGACCATGCGAACGATCATACGAGTGTTCAACCTTTAAAACATATTTTTGAAATTTTATTTAAGAAGAAGAAAAGGCTTTTTTAGCACAAGGACGACGCGAGCGGTCACACGTGTGCTTAACCTTCAAAACGTATTTTTTGTAAATTTTATTTAAGAAAAGAGGAAAAGGTTTTTAGCACAAGGACGACGCGAGCGGTCACACGTGCGCTTAAACCTTTAAAAATATTCTTGTAAATTCTTTTTATTTAAACTATAAATATTGTATTATTAAATATATATTTTAAGATAAGTAGATGTCTAAAATAGAATAAAATAAGAAATAAAATAAATAAACAAAAGAAATGGGAATGGCTGAACGGACGTTGGGGACAGTATTCAGGATAGCGAGCGTTCGTTGGGAAGAGGACGAACGTCCGTTGGGGGAATATAACGGACGGACGTTTAGAAATGTGAGCTGAATGACGAGCGTTCGTCGAGAGTTATAACGAACGGACGTTGAGAACGAAGGCTGAATGACGAACGCTCGTTGAAGAGATGACGAACGCTCGTTGAGAAATTGGGGCTGAGTGACGAGCGTTCATTGGGAAGATGACGAACGGACGTTGAGAAATGGAAGTTTAATGACGAACGTTCGTTATTGAAATGACGAACGAACGTTCAAAAATGGAAGTTTAATGACGAACGTTCGTTATTGAAATGACGAACGAACGTTCAAAAATGGAAGCTTAAGGACGAACGTTCGTTATTGAAATGACGAACGGACGTTCAAAAATGGAAGCTTAAGGACGAACGTTCGTTATTGAAATGGCGAACGGACGTTCAAAAATGGAAGCTTAATGACGAACGTTCGTTGGGGAGAAGGCTGAGCGAACGGTCGAAAAGGCTTAAGGCTAACGAACGCTCATTCGTTTAGCTAACGAACGCTCATTCGTTTGGATAACGAACGTTCGTTAGGGAGAAGGCTGAGCGAACGATCGAAAAGTCTTAAGTTTAACGAGCGCTCGTTCGTTTGGATAACGAGCGTTCGTTGTGGGGAGATGGCGAACGGACGCTAAATAACGAGCGTTCGTTGTGGGGAGATGGCGAACGGACGCCAAATAACGAGCGTTCCAAAAGAGGCCTAATGTTCCCGGACGTGCGCTCATTTCTGGGCTTGGCCCACAGGGGTAGTTTCTAACCTAAAATTCCCCTAGGGGTTCTGCCTTCCCACTCTCATTCACTCGTTCACGCTGCTCCTCTCAAATGAGACCCATGCTTCCTTCTCTCTGGTCAAAAGGGTTCAGAGACACTCACTTCTGTCACTCAACGACCACGTCTTCTTCCGATTGACCACCGCGGACCAGACTAGCCACCGCAACGAAGGTGGCCACCGTATCACTGCCTCTACAGACCAGCTATCATGCCGTCGTCTCTCTCGATCTATCCACCGCGCCACGCCGTGCCATACCGCGCCACTGCTTCCTTGCTCTTGTCTGCTCTCTCCGACACCGGCAACCCATGGAGGGGTTCGTCTCCGCCAGTTCAAACACACGGGCCGCCTCTTCTTCGTCGAGCTCTCCGCCTTTCACCGCCGAGACCATCGTCGGCCGTCGCTCCAGCTCATCCCCTCATTCTTCGATTGTGCAATGGGTTTTGGATTTGGTTTGTTGAGATTGGCCGTGAGCGTGAGAGTTAGGAAGGAGAGAGGGAACGTGGTGAAACAGAGAATGAATGGAAGGGGAGGTTGGTGATGAGGGAACTCATGATGTTCAGGGGAAAAGCATTCATGATGGAATAAGCATAAGAAGCAGTTATGCAGTAAGCGTTCATGATGAGTCTGGATATACAGATGAACTAGAGACTTACCTGCTGCTACGGCTGCTGCTATCGCTCTGTATCCGGTGACCTCCTCTAGCCTTTCGTTTTCTCTGCCGGTGCCAATGATAAATCTGGATGATGATTCCCAAATGATGGTCCCCGTGTGTGTCCTCCTTCTCCCTTTTTTTTTCCCTGATCCAACAAAATCCTCTTCCCCCAAAATCTTGGAAAATATTCTCTTGTAACCACCTGGTCCCCCTCCTTCCGACATGCTTCCCATACGCGCCCTTTTCCACGTTTTCTATTTTTTTATTATTATTATTTTTTTTTAATTTTATTTTATTTTTTTAATTATTTTCAGTTTTAATTTTATTTTTTCAATTTTTTAATTATTTTGATTAATTAACTCTATTAAAACAAATTGAAGATAAGAAAAGTAGAAATTGAATTAAAAGCAAAAATCTAAATACATAAAAAAAGAATAAAACAAAAAGGTAAAATAAAATAAAAAAAACCAATAAAAACACATTTTTTCAACCCGGACAAAATTGAGTGTTGACAAATGGAAAACAAATTTAAATGTTTAGGAATTGATAAAATGATAGATTGTCTTATGGTTAATATCTTCTTAAATAAGGTGGAACTTATTTTCTTGATGATTAAAATACCTTTAATTGTTCTACCTCATTCATTTCCATCTCTCTTTCTCCCTCTCCCTCTATCTTTGTATCTTAATTTCAATATATGATCTTTATCCACATGAGATAAAGGTTTCAATTTATCTTATAGAAGCATTTTATGAAAGAGATCTTGGTTCTTGAAGGTCATTGGTTCAATTCTAACTATTATAAGGATTAGGTTAGGTGTAACTATGGATAAGTAGGCTATGGATTGATTGAAAAAAAAAGTGGAGCCTTTCTTGGATATATTTTGATAGTAATGAAACAACTACTTTTGGATAGGGAACTTGAATATAGTCTAAGACATTTTTGGTAAGTGATAAATAGTCTAACAACAAAGCAAAGCATCACAACATTTTATACTAGTTTACCCAAAACACTCAAGTTACTTGTAATTATTTTCTTTTAATCTCCCATTGATTATAAACAAGTATTCTTTAGTTTCCATTCATGTAACAAACACAAGGATATAAAAATTCTCAAAAGGTTACTTCACAACACTAAAAAAATAAAGGTTTAAACACTACCCACAAAAAACATATTATTGTAACATCCCGATTTCTAAGATGTCACGGGTTATTAAAAATCGGTAAAATTCAAAATTTATCATAGCGCGGAAATGTACTTAAAGAAAACCTTATCTTACATTATTTCGAGTAATAAAATAACGAAGGAAATACTCCAGTTATATTGTCTTAACTTGTAAAACAAAATAGCTTTAAATGAATCCCAAGGTTATGCTCCATCCTCTCTCGAGTCAATCACGCATTTGGAACATATGTGACATTATCTGCTCTCTATAACACATTATACGATCATCGCCGATAATTTTATTCACAAACATACAAACACAAACATGTTAAGAAAAACTACCGATAAAACAATCATAACAACAAGATACATACATACATACTGATTATATCAACCATAATCAAACACACAACAAGATACATATATTCTTATTATACCAACCATAATAAAACACACAACAAGATACATACCTTCTAATTATATCAACTATAATCAAACACTTCATACATAGTACTAATAACAATAGGATTTCTAATTCTCTAACATAAACAATTCAATCATATTGAATTACTCGATCCTCGATCTTTGAACTTCGATCATGATCCTTGATCTCTAACCCTCGGTGTCATCACTAACATCTCACACATAGACTATTTGTTTATCCACTCATTAACACCCATGCTAACTACTTACTGTAACCATTATACTGTTTGGACTTGGCACGAAGAAGTACTAGAAAAGCCTACAACATCACGAGGAATAAATTATGTGGAAGAATGCTTGAGTGATCATTTAGAGGACATGATACGTGATGTTAGTGAATTTTTTTTTGGAAGAGTTTATTTGTATGATTCTCTTAAGAATGATTTAGAGCAAGATTTGTATCTAATATACTCTAATTTTACACGTCTTTCTGCAACTTTGAAATTGTTTAGTTTAAAAACAAAGAATGGATGGACTTACAAAAGTTTCACATAATTGTTGGAGTTGTTGAAGGAGCTGCTTCCAGAAAATAACACTGTACATATCCGTAATTACAAGGCGAAGAAAATTTTATGTCCAATGGGTCTGGAACATCAAAAGATACATGCGTGTCTAATGATTGTGTTTTGTACATAAAGGAGTTTTCTTCACTAAAGTTGTGTCCAACATGTGGTTTATCACGATTTAAAAAGAAAACTGATAAAAAAACATTGGTGATGAAGGCAATGATGGTGCACCCATTAAGGTGATGTGGTACTTACCTATAATACTTAGGTTGAAATGATTATTTTCAGTTAAAGAAGATGCAAAGAATCTTAAATGGCAAGTTGGCGGAAGAAAGTGTGATAATCTTCTTCGACACCCAACTGATTCCCCACAGTGGAAGAAGATCAATGAAATATTTTCAGAATTTGGTGTAGATCCAAGAAACTTAAGATTTGCACTTGCAATTGATGGTATGAATCCTTATGGGAACTTAAGTAGCAAACATAGTTCATGGCCATTTATTTTGATTATATACAATCTTTCTCCTTTGTTGTGCATGAAGAGAAAATATCTGATGTTTTTCGTGATAATATCGAGTCCTATGTGATGAGTCAATATTTTTTCATATTCACTTAGCTTCTTGTACTATATTTAATTAGAGAATTGTGCTTAATTCGACCAATATTTCCTTAATTTTGATATTTGGGCTTAATTTGACAATAGTAATTCATATTTTAATGAATTTGAATTATTTGAGCTTATTTATTTTCATTATCATTTTCAAGACAAACTTTGGAATCATATTTTAGGACATTAAGAGACCTGTCACATCATTCTCCACTCCCCACATCAACATTTTAGTTTAAATTAAATTATAATTTCACTTTTAGTGTATTTTTGGATCAGATTTAGCTATTGGGCCATTTTTGGTCATTTTTAGTAGAAACCCATTTTAGGGACTAACCTAGTTTAGTGTGCCTATGCAACAGCCACTAAGGGACACATTCTCATTCTTCATGCTTAATGAGACTCCATGCTCGCCTATCGAGCGCTCTATAAAACTCCCCGCTCTATAAAACTCCCCTGACCTAGTGAAACTTTCTTTTTGCTTAATGAGTGCTTTTTGCAACTTTTTTTTCCTACCAAAATTGCACCATTTAAGTCCACTGAATTTAAAACCTCTTCTCGTTAAGCGGGAGTTTCACTTGCCTGACAAATAAGGACACCAACTCGCTCATTGAGCATTGTTTATATCCAACGAAAGAAAAATAGTTACTCTTGTTGAGATTCAAACTCGAGACCTCCTACTTACCAAATGGGTGCTCTATTCAAATGAGCTACAACTTCATTTGTTTCTTTTACTAACTATTATAATTTTCCCCAATTGAAGGTCAATTTGAGTTGGTCTAAGTTAGAGGTTGAGTCAAGTCCTCCTATGTCTAAGGTTGAGCCAAGTCATTTTAGAGTCGAAGGTCCAATCGATTCAGCTTGAGGATGATAGTCAGGACAAGATAGCTTGGGTCAGAGGTCGAGATGAGTCAAACCTGACTAAAGGTATTAATGAGTCAACTTCGATCGAAGGTAAAAAAATGAGTCAATCTAAGATGAGGTTCAAGACAAGTTGGTCTAGGTTGAAGGTTAAGTCGAGTCGGTCTGGGATGGCGTGTTAAGTTGTGTCATCATGGGCCTAGGGTCGAGCCAAGTCATCCCAAACCCAAGGTTAAGTCGAGTTTAGTTGACACGATCTCAAGTCGAGCTGAGTCAATGCGAACCAAGTCAAGCTGAGTCGATGCAAACCAAATTAAGTTGAGTCAAAACATGCCTAATTGTAGGTAAGTCAGTGTGGGCTGAGGTCAAATCCAATCAGTTTGAGTCTAGTTTGACTCAAGTTAGCTCAGGTCGATGCCAAGATGAGGCGGTCCATACACAAGTCGAGCTGAGTGAACCAGACTCAAATTGACTCGAGTTAATCTGAGTCTAGAGTGAAGCAATTCGATCTAGTTTATGTCTAATAGATCTAATAGTCAAATATGTTAAATTGATCTCACTAGATTCAATTTAATTAACAAAGTAGATTCAATTTGAATTGGATTGAAAAAAAAAAATCTAAAACTTTTCTAATTAAAATGAATTTGAATTAGAGATTCAATCTAATGGATCTAGATTAGATTTAGACTAAATTTTAAAAATTACCACGCTTAATTTTTTATGTTCAAGCAAAACCAACTTATTTTTAAAGAGAAAAAAAAAACAATTTGAACTTCGAGTTTTGAATTCTCTAGGCTATATAAATACCGTGAATTTATGCTATACGGGAGGAACATCTCTCTTATCTTATTGAGATAGTATTCGAAGTTATGAAAAAAAAAAATTAAAACATAAGTTGATAACTTGATACATTGATTGGTTAGCATTGTTGT
Organism: Vigna umbellata; assembly: GCF_029865625.1. Taxonomy (NCBI): domain Eukaryota; kingdom Viridiplantae; phylum Streptophyta; class Magnoliopsida; order Fabales; family Fabaceae; genus Vigna; species Vigna umbellata. Next base: position 34,950,167 of record NC_142170.1, on the reverse strand, counting down.
TCAATATATTATATGTGGCTTTATATATTAAAATTTGCGTAGATTTTGTTCCCATAATTGTTCTACTTGTTATTAACATAGTGATAAGATTCCAAATAAGAATGATTAGTAACTTAGATATTTCATTATGCCTAAATACCTTAAAGTAGATGTATAATACAAAACAATTATCTAGTACTTTAGTTCTCGTTCAAATTTTCCGTATGTGTATGTAATGAACCAAACTACATTAGCCAATTGTTGTAAGTATTAGTAATATACATGTTAAGTAAACATCTCTTGTATCACAAATAACGATATTCATATATTAATTACGGCCCATTACAATTAGAATATACATATAAATGATCGAATTCAACACGAATAAAAAATTATAACTCATCTTGACACGTCAATAGCCCATATGACAAAACAAAAGAAAAAGTTATTTATTTTATAAAATTAATTTAAATAAATAAATATATTTATAGAATATAAAATATATTAATGATTTAAATGTTGTATTAAAGAATAAGTATATATATATATATATATATATATATATATATATATATATATATTATAGAATTTTAACAAACAATAATAATAATAAATGTATTTAAGATCAATAAAATAAGTATGTATTTTTATTTTTAAGATCAATAAAATTTTAAAAAAAATCATAAATTTTAAACTTGATTTTTTAATATTTTTTTTAATTTAAAAAAAAAGGAAAACTGGCTATATGAAATAGACAACAGTATATTAAGGAATTGAAATACTTAACCTAGAACTATCTAAGTTAAAATATTATAATCTCATGGATCTTTGACTTACTTTATTACTAAGTTCTTAGCCATGAATCAATAGTCATTGACATCCTGAAAGTGGCATTTGCCATCATGATGAAGTGAATATAAGTGTTTCCCACTTATCCCCACGTTATAAATTCCTATATCTATGAATTGTGTCTCAATCAAGAGGAAGAAGAATAGAAAAGGTAAGTGGGATAGTGAAAAACTAAAAACAAAAAACAAATAAAAAATATCATGTACCATGTAGGGCGTGTGTGTGGTTGAATTAGGTGAACCAATAACCAAATAATAAATACTTACATATACAATTAGTTTTGAATTCAATTTTCAACACTCTTAATAAAAATTCAAGAAACAATCTACTTTACATCTGAACATGCAGACACGGTAGTTATAGATTTAGCAAAAAGAAACAAGCTTCCTTGTTACCAGCTTCACAAACAAAAGTTGAAACATGTAACAATTTTCAAACATTTGCAAGTAACATGTAACATATGGGGTTGTAGGTGTTATCTATGTTTGTTTCCCCTTTTTGGTGTGTAGAGGATATTTGTAACATCCTTTTCTCTAAGGTTTTATTTTGCTTCTGTTTTGCTCTCATTTGTTAAATTCTCAACTGCACTAATTTGTTGTGGACAATTCCATGTAGGATCTCATCCTTGCCATGTGAAGGTGGGTCACCCACACTACCCATCAAGACTTCTTTTTTACTTCCAAGAATATATGTCATTCCATGCTACATTTTTACACACTTCCATCACAATCTTGCTTCTATTTAGGTACTGTGTTCCATTCTATGAAACCAGACCAGTTATTATTACTTTATACTTATGTATTCATATACCACTTTATAAAACAGAAATATTAGCCATCTAAAAGAAAATTTGACTTCTGAAGAAATGTTTGGAGTTTTGGGTATATATGATTTAGCTTTTACTGTGGGGAAAATGTGAATGATTGAAGAAAAGTGGTGTTTGAGGAACCCTACCATTAGCATTGTTAATTAAGTTGATGTTGTTGACTCCGTTTGTTAATAATGTTAGAGCTTATTACAAAGTGTCTACGTCTGACACAGAAAGTTCCTTTTCCACTTGATAATGAGAGTTCATGTGTAGCAAGTTATTAACGTGACTTTTGTATTTTTCTAATGCTAAAGGTTGTAGAAAGTGTTCATAAGCTGGCAAATTTTGTCTTCAACTTCTACAATTCAACACCCAATACGTACCGATTTGACGTTTATATACTACCACACTAATTGCCCGATTAGACAAATGTAATTTGCATATCTAAAATCTCTCGTTAGGCCAAAACCTTTTTTTTAATAATAAAAGGATTGTTGGGATTCCACTTATCAATCATAAATTTTTTATTCCTTTTATAAGAATAGGATAAAGATTAATTAATGTTATGGGTAATTAAAGAGGATTTAGGTTTTGTTTTTTATTTTTTATTTTTCGTTCACTTGTCAAATAAAAGTGATGTATTATGTGCTTAAGAGATAAAATGCTAGCTTAAAAATTAGATGATATTAAAATTAAATTTAATTATGTTTTTTTAATTAAATCATTATTGTTTAATTGTTTTTTCATTTGAGTAATGTAACTATTATCTTCTTATTCCATTATTTTTGTTTTTTTATCTCCAAGTGTTTAAAAAATATGAGATTTTTTTAATTTAGCTACGATATTATTTTATATCAAATAAAAAAATTATATTTATTGATATAAGAAAATTAGAAAGCAAAATAATGAAACAAAAGTAATTTAACTAACGAAAAAATTAAATAATTTCATACAAATTTATAAAGGTCTTATAACTTAATTAAATCTTTTAATCCCACTACACTCAGTTTAAAAATATTATTTAGACCACCTAAAATTATTTTATTAAGATTTGTTTATTGTTAGAAGAATAAAAAATTAAAGAACAAAGAAAAAGGAAGATAATATAAAAAAAAAACAAAGGTAATGATCGTTTCCATTTTGATATTGCGCCTTCAATGATTGACTAGAATTGCAGCCATGTGAAGTACATGAGGACTACAAGCATTGCAAGATTATCCAACCACTATGTCTCTGCAAAACTCTATTTTATTCAAACCTTGCAAAATAATCATATCCAATTATCAACGTATAAGGGTCTTTGATTTTTGTGAGATAGTGGAGCACAATTAAATAAATAAATAAAATTGCTTCTTTTTCTATTTTCTCACTTACCTTTTTAATTTAAAATTAGTTTTTATTTAATTATATTTATGCGTGGCATGTGATTTGAACACACTTGATTAGTACTAATTCCACCGCCGTAAAACTCACACCCATTTCCCTCCTTTTATTTATTTTCATTTCACTTTCATCACTTCAAAGTTTTCGTTGCTCCAAAAATACCCTCTTATTTTCCAAAACGTAATAATTAGTGTTCATAACTTTGATAACCCACTTCTAAGAACATTATTTATTTGGACACTTTTTAAGTCAAATTTCAAATAATCATAAGAAAAACAACACAATACAAATTTATAAGTGAAGTATTCGTCATTTTATTTAATGAAATTTGGAGCCATTTCTAATTGAGGTGGGTATTAATTCTTTTTATGAATCTCTTTCATTCAATACCATCGATTTGATATATGAATAATATGGCGAATTATTAATTTAATAGATTTATAATATATGTTCGTACCATATGAAATATGAGTTTGTAATAATTCAATTTTGTACTAATAGACTATACTTGGTTTTTTCCTATTAGAGTGATTACTCCCAAAAAAGAAAACATCAAAGGTTAGAGCACTATTTTCTTCCATATTGTTGATTAAAAAAAATGAAACTGCATCGCATCACATCACACATATCCCAAATTGATTATTGTGAACAATAAAGTAATATGAACATATAGATGGCAATGATATAAAGCATGTACATTCTATGATTTTAAGCCATTCCATTAAAAAAAATGAGCTTTTAACTCAATCACTTGTCAAAAACGTGTAAAAAAAGGGTATGCGTTTATAGTTTATGTTTTCAGTTGTTAGATATTTGATCTATAAAGAATATACAAAATATGAAAAAGGAGAAAGACTTTTTTGTTGTGTACCCCATTTGTATTGTTGTTGGTTTCATTTGATATCTTATAACTCAACGTCGTAGAGACCGTTCCAAAAAAAGTTTACTTTATAATTTATACTAGCTTTTTGCGAAAGGTTTTCATGTTTATTGTCATAACAATAGATAAAAGGGTTTAAAGTATACTTTTATATATATATATATATATATATATATATATATATATATATATATATATATTCTACTTCCAATAGTTCCACATCGATTAGAAGCCGAGACAAAGACAGTTTAATACTTTTTCCTCCTTCAACCTTGATGGAGGAGCACTTGGTTGGATCTACTGGAGAACGCAACATACTAGAGGCACTCCTTGATTTGGACAGAAAACGCAACGAAAATGGAAAAATTGATATTGATGAAGGATGAGAATGTGGAGTGTAGTTTCGAACTAAGACAAAATACCTAGCTAGGGAGAGAGGTTGGAGGAGGCTCCAAGACTCTCCCGCAATGACTCTCAAAAGGAGAATTAGACTTTGGAGTGATCTCAACATAGTGATGTCTCATTCATTTCAAAAGTGTCATTTACAATGGATGAGAGCTGTATTTATAAGTCATTCAACTCTTGGTTCATGTAAGCATAAAATTTTGATCATTAGCTTCAATTAATGAATCACAAGCCATGTGTAAGCCCAGACTTTACATGTGTTACAAACAAGAAAAATGTGGATCAACTCAGCACACTAGTCCTAAGCGAGATGATGCTTCTGTTGGCCATAGGTCTGGTAGCAAGGAGTTTGTGAAGTGTTTGGACAAGTTGTCACTAGGCGAGCTGCTACCTCTACTAGGCGAGACCTTGTTTTGGTTGGGTGAGCTTTAGCTTGCGTTGGGCTCCTGCTTACTTCATCTCCTTTGATATTAAGCTTCCTTGCTACTTGTTGATAGATTTTGGAACCTCTATATTATCTTTGCTGAGTTGGTTTTTATTGTGAGAGGTCCGTGGCTTGGACCTAAGTCATCATCCTCTCCCTCTTGAGAAAGATTTATCCTTAAATCTGGTGGATCATCTTTATTTTAAGGATACTTGTATTTATTGTGGAAGAAGCTCCTCATAGTCTTGGGAGCAGACCATCTTGTAATGACTTTATTTCTTTTGAGGTCCATATTAACCCCTCTTGGATCAAATATTTTTCTACAATAAGCATTAAATATAATTTGAATTAATTTTGGTCTCACCAATAAGATATATAGAAAGATATTTTGATGGAAGCACAAAACCCTCAATCCTCAATTGAAGACCAGCTCCTCTAAAACACATTTTGAATCTGGACTTGAAATGGAAATGAAGGCAACAGAAGCTTGAACAAATTGGTGATGAACATAGTTTGGAATGTGGTGCGTATGGTGTGATTCAAACTAGGAAAGATTGTCTAGCTAGAAAGAAAGGCTAGATGAAGCTCAAGGACTCTCTGGCCAGTGACTTTCGGACAAAGAGGGGTTGGAGTAATCCCAACAACATAACTCTATTATTTCCAAAAGTGTTTTACAATGGAAGGAGATGATGAATTTATAGATGCATTTGACCATTTCCATGTTGCATAGGATGCACCTGATGATCATGCTTCTTTCACAGATCAAATTACACATGTATAGTCACATTTTACATGAATCAAACACGTGGAAAGCAAGTTAGAAACATGGGTGTATAGCTATCCATCAGCGCTAAGCGTAGGGTGACTTCCATTGAGTACAAGGTTGCAAGTTGGGTGAAGGAAGCTACTGGAAATCATGGTGCTGAGCGCCTTCTGATTATTGTTGGGTGGTCAAAGCTCGAGAGCTCGATAGCTTGTCCATGGAGCTTAAAAGGCTCGACCATTTGATCCTAGAGCTCGGCTAAACCGTCCTTAAGCTTGGCTAGACAGTCCTACATCCAGGGAAGTATGTTCATGACCTTATTAGGTCCATTTGAATGGTCTTTAGAGCTTATTATGTTGATCTGGAACTTTTCTTGCTAGATCTTTAGAGTATTGCTCTTGTTGATGGGTCCATTGGTTATACCCAACTCATCATCATCTCCTTCTTGAAAAGGATTTGTCCTCAAATATGGGGGACCATCTTTATTTTGAAGAAACTTGGCTATATTGTTGAGGAAGCTCCTAACATTCTTAGGAGGAGGCCATTCATTAATGGCTTTATTTCTTTTGAGGTCCACATGAACCGCTCTTTGACCAAATTTCATTCTATAATAAGCATCAAATATAATCTTAATTAATTTTGATCTACCAAACAAGATATATAAAAAGGTAACACTAGAAGAATGTCTTCATAAAAACTTTTATTTTTTTCTTGAGTTAGCTGTAATCACAGGGTAACACTAACTCAAGATGTGATTTGGAAATTATTGTTGAGGAGTTTGAAATATTAGAGTATGGAGTTGAAACATTTTCAAAAGAGAAGTTAAAACTTGAATAATTGCAGAAAAGATTAAGGATTGGACGACTCCCTTTAAAGTCCTTGAACCCATTATAATTGTTGGAGTGGTAGATGCCTTCAATAGCACTTCCTCCTTGAGGATAATCTCTTTACCCTCCTTCTATCTTCTCTTAAGCTCTTCTTCTTCTTCTTCTTCTTCTTCTCTCCATATTCTCTTCTTTCCTCCTCATTTTTCTTTCTTTTTTCTATTCTCTCATTTTTCCTTCTATGTTTCTCCTCTCTAACTCTTTTTGCTCTTAAAATTTCTACTTCTCTAAGCTTTAGAGCTTCTTTTTCTTTCTCTTCTATCTCTCTTAATTTCTCTTCACTCTTTCTAATTTCTCTTTTTTTTTTCCATCCAAGAAGAGTCTTTCAAGTTTTTCTTCAAACTCAACTTCTGTACGAAAGAACTCACTTACTCCTTTAATGAATTCCTTTCCCTCTTTAATGAATTATCTCATATACCCTTGGTTTCTCTCAAATGAAGGAGAAACAAAAATTCTTTTCATGCAAACTATTAATTCACTCCAATCATGAATGGATAATTCTCTACCTCTCTTAACACTATTTTTCCTTTCACTCTAACATTCACATGCATACACATCGAGCTTAGAAATGAATATACTAATAATGTAGGATTTACTATTTCTAGCAAAGAATGGATGCAACTCTTCAACTTTCCCTTCCCAAGCTAAATATGATATTACACTTATATCCTCACCAAAGAAAGGAATACCTCTCTCAACTTTATACTATAATTAATCCTTAATCCTATTGATGACTACATATTTATATTCTCATTTAGCCTTTAGTATTGGATTCTTAATTGATTTTTCTACTTTAATATAATATTTTAATTACGATTTCTTATAATTGGGTTTGTTTAGAATGAGATACAAAATCATGTTAAAAATAACTTTTTAGTTGCATAGATGTTTTTTTGGATATTTTGAGGTGTGTTAGTGCAGTTGCAGTTAAGTTGAGCTCTTTGAGGTGTGGAAATAAATTGGGTAAAGTGGCATACATTTGAAAGATAAATCCAAGAATAGAAATAATCAATATCACAAGAATTCAATCCAAGAATAACATGAAAAACTGAAGAAATTTAGCTAAGCCAAGAAGAGGGAACAAACAACAAAAATTGAATCTTTCGATTTTCTCTATTTTGTTTACTTAAAGGGCTTTATTAATTGATAAATGTTTATGATTAAAAATAATTTCGAGAAAATATATCTTAAGATATTTTATTTGATATATTTAAATAATTACCTTATTTAACTATACCAATAAATATCAAAAGATAATATTTGTCAAATCTTTTTTAATATAAGCAATATATTTTCAAATATATTTAGATCTTCACAACAAGCAAATATATCTTGAAGATATTGCATTATTTAGAAGATAATTGGAGAATAAAACATTACCATAAAGAAGATTACATCAACAAAAAAAGGCTGAAACAAAGCTTAATCTAATTTCTATATAAATAGACTTAGGGAAACATATTACGGAGCTTAGGAACCTTTTGGGGTTCCAATTTCGTCCCTTCTCTCTTATCTCATGTTCTCCACCATCTCTTCTTATAATTTCATGGTATTTCAAAATTTCATGGAGTGTTAAGACTATAGGGTTGATTCTACTGTAATTTCTTAACTGGATTCTACGGTTAGATGGATAAATTTGTTTACTCTTTTGATTCTTGTTGTGATTTATTTTTATCTACGTCTCTTGCTTATTAACTAAGTAAAAGTAATGATTTTTACATTATATCAAGTTAGAATGGTGTTAAATCTACATAACATATCAATCATATGAGTCCAAGGGTTTTTATTTTTAATTGAGAATTTACTTTGAATAAAGTTAGGAACTTTCATTTGATTGAATGAGTTTTTTCTAATAATTGAGAATGTACTTTGATTAGTGGTAAAAACTTTAACAAGAATTAATCAAGAATGTACTTTGGCTAATTAGCTTTTTGCTCTATATAAGAGATAAAATAATAGACATGATTAGACATAATAATATTTACTAAAGAATGTAATTTGGTTAAAATTAATAATGCCAACAAACTAATTGAGAATATACATTGATTTATTTTAAAATCTAACACAATAATTAATTGAAAAGAGGGTTTAAAGTTAATTTACATTGATTAATTTGAAAATCTAACACAAGGTATTATCTGCTTTGGAGTCTGGAGCTCAACCACAATTTTGTCCTTAAAAGGTGTCTCGGAGGATGGAAGGTGGAATGAGTATTTAAATTGTCTTTCGCCTCGACTCTTAAGTGATGTGGGACTATTGAGCGTACGAGAACAAAGCCCTCAATTGATGTCTATGGGAAATGAGGGTTCATCTCCAATGGAGGGCTTAAGGGAATTGATGGTTCATCTTTATAACCTCATTTTCAACCTCACGATAGGCGTCAATGTTCCGATCCCAAGTCCGTCGATTATTATCGTCAGGGTCAATCACCGCCCATATGCGGTATTGTTCGCTTTAGAATTTGGAGTTCTGTCATAATTTTATCCTTAAGGGTGTGTTTACTTTGAAGGAAGGATTTAGGGGAGAGTGAGTGAATGGATTTGAGAAAATTTGAGGGTGAATTAATTGTTGTTTATTTGAGTGGATTTGGAGGTAAATAAAAGTGGATTTGGAAATAAAATTTGTGAAAATTAGTGTAGGATTTGATTGATGTGACAAATAAAAAAAATTGTTTAATTGGTAGAAATTAAAGATTACCAAAATGTCGCTAGTTATTAAAGTAATATAAAATGATAATTGTTAATGTTATATTTAATTGTAAAAATGTTTATAAAGAGTAAAAAAATAATATTAACAAACAACTTTGGCTAGAATGATTATTTATGACTTTCTTGTGATTTCTTGAAGAGCAAGTTTGTTGTGTATTTAAAGGGCTGATCAATTCTGCACACTTGGGTGTAACTGTGAGATCAGAGTCTACAATCTTGTGAAGATTGGATTGAGGTTCCCTGTTGTGACTACATGAAGAAGAGTGTGCGACGTTCTTGACTTTGAGAAGTGTCTCAAAGGGTTTAGACAACAGGAGAGGGGATTCTTGCTACTAGTCTGGTTACTGTACTTCCTATATTTGATTAAAGGGTTAGAGAGGTGTTTTATATTTTTGAAGTGAGGTCTCTATAAAAACCTTGTTATAAAAACCTTGATCATTATAGTGCATTTGCTTCCTGTGGTTGGAAGGACACTGGATGTAGGCAGGTTGGCCGAACTAGTATAAAAAGCAGTGTTTGAATTTTTTGATCCCTACTCTTTTACTTTTAATCGACTTTACTCTGTACTTATTCGATTAAGTTTTCGCTGCATTAGAAAGTTTTTTACCTTGCGTTTCAAGAAAGCTTTAAAGGAATCACCTTTTGAGAAAAAGATTTTAAAAAGACTTTGTTTTTAAGTTTCACTAATTCACCCCCCCTCTTGGTGTCAGAAATTGAATCATTCTATTTTAACAAAGAGGATATATTTTCAAATACAATACAATCTGTGACACTTGAAAGTGTTTCTCTCTTTGCCAAGACTTCTCTCTCAAAAGATATTGAGCATTAGATGATGTAAGAACACTTTGAGGTTTTCTCTCTTTTCTCGTTGATATTCTTCTTATGTTATTTTGTACTTTTTTTATCAACACTTTCAAAAACTTCTAATATGTATGTGTGTATGTGTGGGGGGGGGGGGTGCTTTTGACTGTTGAAGAGTTGGTAGCCTTTAGATCTCTGAAGTCTGACTTTAGTATACTTTTTAGGGTGATTGATGCATATTTATGCCATTATTTAGCCTTTAATAATGGATTCTTAATTGGTTTTTGTACTTTAAAAGAATATTTTAATTAGGATTTGTTATAATTGGGTTTATTTAGCATGAGATCCAAAAACATGTTAAAAATAACTTTTTATGTTCTTTGGATTTTTTGAGGTGTGTCAATGAAGCTATAGCTATTTGAGCTCATTGAGATGTGAAAATAAATTGGTTAAAGTTTCATGAAACCTTAAACATAAATCAAAAGATAAAAAATAATCAAGACTACAAGAAGTCAATCCAAGCATAACATAAAAAAGTGAAGAAATTTGGCTAAGCCAAAAAGAGGGAACAAACAATAAAAAATGGATCTTGCAATTTTTTCTATTGTTTCTACAACAAGGCTTTGATAATTGATAAATGTTTATGATAAAAGATAATTTGGGGAAAATATATCTTAAGATATTTTATTTTTATTGTTAAATAATTACCTTAGTTAACTATATCAGTAAATATCAAAAGATAATATTTGCCAAATCTTTTTGAATCTAGAAAAGATATTCTGAATTTTTTTTTAGATTTCCACAACAATCAAATATATCTTGAAGATATTAGATTATTTAAAAGATAATTGGAGGAGATTACATTATTAGAAAGGATATTATAATAAAAGAAAAGCCCAATCTAATTCCTATATAAAGATACCTAGGAAAACATCTTAGGGGAGCTTAGGAACCCTTTAGGGGTTCAAATTTCTTCATCCCTCTCTTCTCTCATGTTCTCCACCCTTTCTTATTTTGTTTTCATATTATTTCTACATTCCATGGAGTATTAAGCCTCTAGGGTTGATTCTTCTGTAATTTCTTAATTGGATTCTAAGGTTAGATGAATAAATTTGTTTGTTCTTTTTTATTATTGTTGTGATTTATTTTTATCTATGTCTTTTGCTTCTTAATAAAGTTAAAGTAATGATTTTTACATTAAAGTGAGTTAGCATGGTGTTAAGAGCTTTTTCTCATAACCTTAAGCAAAACTTGAACTTTTACGGTGTGACAAGACAAATGACTTCAAGGAAACATTTCCAGAATGTTCTTCTTCTCTCACAATGTTTTTTTCTTAGATGCCGTGATTCTAATCATATCGTTCTACTTTATTTATCTTCACGGATATCAAGAAACAAAGTATATAAGTACTAAGAGACTTTATCATCTGTCATTTCACTAATAAATACATCATTTGTGTATATTCATTAGGTATAATCATAAAATGTTTTTCTTCAAGACTAAACCATTTAGTCGTCACTTATCCAACGATATTCTTCTATAGAAGGCTTTGTTTGATATAAAACTGTTTGGATTGAAACATTTCTTTAATTCGTAATGGTATATAAGAATTGAACTTTTATTTTCATAAGAGGCTAGCTTATTTTGCAGTTTTCTTTATTTTTTCTACCAAAAGGGCTTTGATAATTGATAAATGTTTATGATTAAAGATAATTTGGGAAAAATATATCTTAGGATATTTTATTTGATATTGTTAAATAATTACCTTATTTAACTATATCAATAAATATCAAAAGATAATATTTACCAAATCTTTTTTAATCTAGCAAATATGTTCTCAAATATTTTTAGATCTCCATAATAATCAAATATATCTTGAAAATATTGGATTATTTAGAAGATAATTGAAGGAGATTACATTATCATAAAGAAATTACAACAATAGAAAAGCCTGAAACAAAGTTCAATCAAATTTCTATATAAAAAGACTTAAGGAAACACATTAGGAAAGATTAGGAACCCTTTGGGGGTTCAAATTTTGTCCTCCCTCTCTTCTCTCATGTTCTCCACCTTATCTTCTGTTTTCATGTTATTTCTATATTTAATGAGTGTTAAGCCTTTGGGATTGATTCTTCTATAATTTCTTGATAGGATTCTAAGGTTAGATGAATAAATTGATTTGTTCTTTTTTATTCATGTTGTGATTTATTTGTATCTATGTCTTTTGCTTCTTAATCAAGTGAAAGTAATGATTTTAACATTATAGCAAGTTAACATGGTGTTAAATCTACATAACTTATCAATCATATGAGTCCAATGATTTTTATTTTTAATTGAAAATTTACTTTGATTAAAGTTTGGAACTTTCATATGATTAAATGAGTTTTTGCTAATAATTGATAATGTACTTTGATTAGTGGTAAAAACTTTAACAATAATTAATCAAGAATGTACTTTGGTTAATTAACTTTTTGCTTGATATAAGAGGTAAAAGAATAGATATAATTAGGTATAGTAATATTTACTTGAGAATGTAATTTGGTTAAAAGTAATAATGTCAACAAACTAATTGAGAATTTACATTGATTAATTTGAAAATCTAACACAATAATTAATTGAAAAGAGGGTTTAAAGTTAGATTACTTTGACTAATTTGAAAATCTAACACAAGGTATTATCTGCTTTGGAGTCTCGAGCTCCGTCACAATTTTTTCCTTTAAAAGTGTCTAAGAGGATGGAAGGTGAATGAGTATTTAAATTGTCTTTGATGTCGACTCCTAAGTGATGTGAGACTATTAGGCGTATGGGAACATAAGCCCTCAATAGAGGTATAAGGGAAATGAGGGTTCATCTCCAATGGAGGGCTTAAGGGAATTGATGGTTCATCTTTAGAACCTCATTTTCGACCTCACGATAGGTGTCAATGTTCCGATCCCAAGTCTGTCGACTATTATCGTCAGGGTCAATCACCACCCATATGTGGTGTTGTCCGCTTTGGAATTTGGAACTCCATCATAATTTTATCCTTAAAAGACGCCTTAGATGGTGGAAGAAAAAAGACATTTAAAATCCCTTTAATTTCAACTCCTAAGTGATGTGAGACTATCAAATATATAAGAATATATATATATATATATATATATATATATATATATTATTAATTTATTTTTTATTTATCTAAAATATTATTTCTCTAAAATTATCTTTCTTTAAAATTATCTTTCTTTTAGTTTCTTTTCTCTAAAACTTATAACTTTTTATTTACGGAAATTACCATTTACATTGCAATAGAAAATAAATCAAATCTCTTATTATTTTCTTTAATTATTTTATATGTGAAGTTGTCTTCACATGTGTGAAATTTGATTGAAAAATGACTTTGTACTTCAAGATGACAGTACTTGGAGGTAAGAAATAATTATGTTTGATATAACTCTGTAATCATTTATGTAATCACTAGTTTATATATATATATATATATATATATATATATATATATATATATATATATAACATATATTTCTTATTATTATAAGTTATAAACTTTCTTATTAAACATATTACTAAATTTGGTCTAATAAAATAAGTTTGACGTTAAATTATTCAATTCATATTAAACACTTAAGATTTAACCATATTTATGCGTCAAAACACCCTTATAGAGATTTGATATACATTATTTTAGGGTTTTAGAAAAAGTGATTTATTTTTCATTGTCGAATAAAAGATTAGCTATATTATAGTTAGAATTGGAAAGATAACCTTTATCCAAAAAAAGAAAAAAAAAGAGATAAGAAGGGAGAAAGAATACCAAAGAAATCGTAAGAAAGTCATAGAATCCTAAACTTTCTCAATTATAAATTTGATCCTTAAGTTTTATAAAATTTTAATCTCTTAATTTAAATTATATATAATTTTGGTTTGTTAGATTTGTTAATGATTAATTATCTAAAATGTTATTTAATTTAGAATTTTGATTATACAAAATTCTTTTATAACAAAATTAGAGAAAAATGCATTAGATGAATATAAGATGTTACGAGGTTGAGGTGAAATATGAGAATGTGATAGCATGCGGTATGATAACGCATGAGGAATGCATGGTGGTCCTCCATTTATGAGAGAAGATCATTAAACAGTTGAAATTCAAAGATCTCAGAACGAAACACAAGAAGTCCCCACTTCTGTTGCCCCAAACTAAACCCTAAATCCCAAATTAATGTCAATGGATTGGATGATTGTGTGCTATTCAAAAAGGTAGAAATGGATGGATACAATCACCCACCACACAAATGCTCTGCTCATGTCACCCACTGAAACAAAAAAAAAAAAAAAAAAAAAAAACACCCTCCAATGCATATTTCTCATCTTCATTTCATCCCTCCATCTTTCATTCTAAACAATTCTTTTAGAATCTGTGCATAGATTGTGTTTGAACTTTTTCCAAGGAGATGAGAAATTGATATGTAGAAGTGGAAATGTTGTTTGGGATCTCATAATTGTATGTGGTAATTGAATTCAATGTTTGAAATTGATGAGAAAAGGTCGATCTACATGAACATGGCAGCCATTTGTTTTTCAGTGGTTTGTAAGTTAGTGGAGGTTGAGAAGCTCTCAATTGCTTTGAAGTGTACCATGTTTATTCTCCATGGTCAAACTGAAAGCTACATGTTCCACACAAACACCTAAAAATCTGTAACAAAAACACATCAAATGGGCTTTGAAATGGACTTTTACCGAATTTCTCTCTTCCGGAGAAACATGGGTAGGCCCACTCAAGACCCACAGGTTAAAAGAAAACATTAGTCAAAGGCTGCTACATCAGAAAAAAAGAAGAAGCTACTAACAAGAATATTATGGACCACGAAATTCAATTTTTTCAAGATCAATTCTAATGTCACAAACTACTAACACGAAACATTCTGTAAACACAGTTTGTATTTCAAAAATAATCACAGTGTGTGTGCGTAAATTATTGTTACAAGAAGGAAACAAAAAGATTATTCTTAAAAGACATTTAATTCGTTATGTGAGAATTAATATTTTCTAAACGGAAAAATAAGAGTGACCAAACATTGCCTCAGCAGCCATTGCAATAACTTTATATTGCTCTTCTTCATAACGATACTTAGATACTGGTAACATAGGATGGCATTATCTAGGATTAATCGCTAATGTATGATTATCTTAAGTCCATTACATTTATGAAGTATAAATTATATATAATATGTCTTACTTAAGAGTTAAAATATCTTTTGTAAGTAATAAAAACATTTCATAGTGACAACTTGAAAATTAACATAAAGACTATCAACTTGTAATAGTGTTACGAGAAATCTGGCTCTTATAAGAATATCTCTACTCTTATAGTGAAAAGATTTAACTAGTTTTCGAAAACAATAAGAAAAGAGAGTTGAATTAACTAGGTTTTAGGACTTAATTTGTAAGACTTATATCTAAGAAATAGTTTATATATTCTCAAAATATTACCAAAAACATTAAAATTTTATTATTATTGTTGTTATTATTATTATTTATTATTTATTATTTATTATTTAATTAGTTAATTAGATTGTTGAGTTGTTTTGAACAACCTAAGAATAACATTTTTAATTGTTTAACTTCGACTTATTAGCTAAATAGGTTGGTATAACTTATGTTTGATGTGAGTTACGTTGCATACCTCTAATGAGTGGTCTAGTTTATTTTCTCTTGTATTATGAAATAACATATACTACAAGACAAAAGAATGGACACAGGTTGAGTTTGGAGTGATATTTTAGGTTTAAAGACTACTTTAGAAATGAAAGTTTAAAACATTTTTTTCAATATTATATATCTAACATTAGAGATAATATATCTAGCATATATGCAAATGTTTGAATTGACAGATATGAGATAGGAAAGATGAGAAGAGAGAGAAAAAAAAGAGAGAAGGGAGATTATGTTTTCTTTAAAATTTCATTCATGTATCTATATTTATAAAACTTCTTTTTTATAGATTTGAAAGTTATTATGAAATTAAAACTCTAACTAAATAAGTTATAAATAAAAAAAAGTTATTTGACAACTTTCATTTTTCTTAATTTAATCAAGAAGAGTGAGATAAAAGGAAGAAAAGGAATAAGAGTTGAATATACGGTTAATTGATATGAGAAACAGTGAAAAAAACAGAAAAAAAAAAAGCAAAGTGGGAATTAGAGGGAAAAGGGTTTTTCTATAAGTATGCTTAATTTAAAAGAAAATAAAGAAAAAGAAAGTAAAAGAAAAGAAAGAAAGAAAAATTAAGAGTATTTTTAGGGTGTTTGATCGAACAAAAATGAATGAAAAGAATGTTTTTTTTTCTTGCTTGAATGTGTAGAAAGTGAATAATAGAATGTTTATAAAAAAACATAAATATTCATTTAAAAAAAGAAGAAGAAAAGTAATAGAAAGTTATTACTCTTGTTATTCACACCTCTCTCCTTACCTTTTTGTTCCAAATATGGATGAAATAATTTTTGATGAGGGTCTCAAACAAGAATCCTCCCTCATTTGTTATTGATTGAGGGAGAAAAAACAAAAGTTCCATTGCAACCACCATAATATAAAATTTTATTCACCCTCAATTTTCCCATAGCTTTTTTTTGCTCAAAGTTTACATTGAAATTTTAACTACTTATTTAGAAAAACGATGTAAAAATTATTTTGAGAGTTTTGATTTCACCTAACTGAAAAGAGATAGGCACAAACAGAAAAGAAAGTATGCAGGCCAAGTAGACACAGAGAACTAAGAGTAGGAGGAAACAAAAAGAGAAAAGAATGAGAGAGAAAGAGAGCAGGAAATGGTCTTGAAAAAGCAAATAAATTTTTATTCTTCTTTGAGAATTAAGCCACTAAATATGCTAAGAGCTTCTTTTTTTCCTAATTCTATTTTTACTAAAAATAAAACATTACCATAAGAGGGGGTTTTGTAACAGTTAATATATAGAGAGAACATAAAAAACGTCCACGCCTGAAACTGAAACGTATTAAGTCAATTCTTGGCATTTTATGCAATAGTAAAAGCAGTGCTTTTTGTGTACCAAACCTTCACTCCAATACTGCTGTTTTGTGTATATAGGTGGCTCAAAAGATGATTGAAAATCGGTCCCACTCTTTATTGGACGCAATTCTGAGTGGTTGTAAACCCAAACTTTACGAACCAAAACCTTCTGAATTTCGGCAAATTAGGCGACGCAAAAGAATATAAGAGTGTTAAATGCATCAAACTCTTCCTTTGTGATAGTCTCATATGTCATAAAAATCTTCAATAGAATGAATATTTGTCATGTTTAACTAACTTGTTGCCACTTAAAGCATAACTTCCGTAGTCAAGATAGATAAAATTATTCTCAAAGGTATCTTCAATTTACATAAAGCCCAAGTAATCGTCTTGCAATGAAATTCTGCAAACCAGTTGTTGTAAGCTATTTAAATGTCTTCGACAACATAATACTCTTTTGCTATTTCCATATATAGATTAAACTTTTCAAAATGAGTTCAACACTGTTTGTCTTGAACATCAACTATTGTAAGATTTGAGGGTTTTCGTCCTCCTCTATAAATTCAAATCTTCTATCGGAGAGCTTCTTTCTGCACCTCCATACATTTCTACTTGCATTGCCATATAGTTGTACAATGACTTATTTGCCCTTATTTTCTTCCTTCTCCACCAGGCACCCCTCCCCCTTGCTTCACCTTCTTCCCCACCAACGCACCCCTCTTTCCCAATCTTCATCTTTTTCTTCTTATTAAAAAATGCATTTCAGATTGCACAATTGTAATCCAAATTGTACATTCTGGAATTCAAGGGTTGTGCATTTCGGAACTCATGAAAATCCTAAACTAGAGGGTAAAATTAAAATTTTCAAGTGTATGGAGTGCATGATGAAATTATGGAGTTGCAGGAAACCAGCCCTCACAGGGTATGGAGACCAATGATAATAAAACAAGGTCAATCTGATACTAAAAGAGCTCCTTCCATGCAAGGGTCTATGAAAGGGGGGTTGGGCTTGGACCCATATGTAAAACCTTTGTGACTCGGCAACAACCCTGATGTTAAAACTTTAGAAATTATAGAATCGTTTGACATTAGGCATTGATCTTTTCTACATGCACCACTAATAATTTTCTCCTTCGATTCAATAGTTAGATTGATTATTGCTTTTAGAGAAAGGGGTTGGAATCTACCAATATTACTACCCATCATTAACCAATGGGTAGATTTTACTCCTTTTCTCTACAAGATTATGTCAAATTTTCGATTCAATTACAGATATATGAGGGACTTAGCATCATTGAGATTTTAGAAGATGAAATTAAGTTAAAGAAATACATTTCGTCTTCTATAATCCGAAAGTTTATATCAGGGAGTTCAACAGAGAGGAAAATGCTCATGGTAGCTGAAAGATACGAAAATAATCAATCTAACTATTGAATCGAAGGAGTGTAATATAACAGTTCTTCCTCGAGAAAGGAAACTGTAACTTTTCAGAACAGAGAAAAATATTGGTGTAATTTAAGAACCTTTACGACGCATAATGTACACCAATCCATGAAGATTTCTGGTCACGAACCGTACAACAACCAAACACGTACAAATGCTCAGCCATTATTTATGTCACTCAGCAAGACAAACATATTATGTCCTATAGATAAAGTAAATGCAACCAATAGTCGAAAAGTCTAGACCCAATACTCCCCCTCAACTGCCCTCCACAAAATGATGAGTCTGCTGATAGAAACAAAAAAAGCTCACATAATTGAAATCCTTAACAGAAGCTCTCAGTGTAACAAAGTATCTGCTTGGCATCGTTGTGAAAGTTATTGCTTCTTGAAGAACACTTTCTTCTTTAATTATTTATTTTCTATAAAGCTTCTACAAAAATAACCTATTATGTTTAAAAAATCTGTTTGTACCGTTAGATGGTGAAGCTTGGTGTAACAAGGTCAATACATTTTCCCTTCAATGTCATTGGTTCAGTTGCCAAAATAGCTTTTCTGCTCATGGGAGTAAGGGTGTATAAATCTAACCCTTCAGAGACCTGGCATAATGGCAGTCTTGTGTGGCATGCACAAGGTTGTAGTTTTTCTTTTCTCCTATTTCTATTTTTACTTCCTTAGAAAAGCACCGATTTCATGTTTATCTTTAATATGCTTCTGATGTCATGCCACTTAAAAGTGCCTTTATATTTTTGGCTCTTTTGAGAAATAAAACAAGTTCCTTTACCTCAACTGAAAAAGCAACATTTGTTAATTGTTTGTGGGCTTATTTCAAACACACGTTCAGATGTAAAATTTGATAAACAAGTCATAAAATTTTACGCTAATTTGTTTTCAATATATACATAGCAGAGAATAGCATTATACTAACAGAAAGGTGTACTTGTTCACATAAACTTAAAGTATGAAGGCGATATAATTTATTATTGCTTATTTTGAACTTAGGCTCCCTATTGCAGCAGATTACTCGACAGTAACTTTTTTCCAAGCACATAGTGCGATCAGGAATATCTTCATTTTCTTTATTAAATACCTATTAACACCTATGAATACTGTCTTCAATGAACACAATAAGAATTATTTTGCAGAAAATTTGGCTATAGAGGGTCTACATCTGAACTAATTACCTGTAAAATTTATTTAAAGTTTATCAGACAGCATTAAAATAAATTGTGTAGATCATACAAAACATTGAAGTTCTCACACACTTATTTTTGGAATATATGTGAAAGTCAAATGATGAGTTCACCTTGCAAACAATGTCGCAGAAAATGGAAGAATTATGATGAATATACAACAGAGCTTCAGAGAAGAAACTGAGGCAAGACTTTATTTTAGTAGTTTAGTCTTTAGAAACATCTCTAGTTGATAAAATTCATTGAACCATATGAACTAAGCTCAGCACATTTAAACGGCATCTAGGATAGGCTCAACAACAGGGATAGTGGGGGAGGATTTTGGATTTTGCTCAACTAGACCTTGCCCCACATCTTAGGTGATGAAGACCCAAGATTCCAAACCTAACAGATTCCGATGCCCCCTCATATCATATAACTTCACAGTTTGCGATCACTAGCAAACTAGAGAAGCCCAGCTACAATCTACAAAATGGTATAACTAAGTACACAAACACAGAATCAAACAAGATATGCATATTTCTAACACAATGGGTCTGTAAGAATTTATGAAACAGTAAGAAATACAGACTTCATTCATAAGAAGTACACTACATTCCTATTAAATTCAATATTTAAAATGGGGCAAGGAATCTTCTTCTCAAGTATTTTGCCATTCACAGAATCAATTGGAGTCAGTTTAGAAGAATATAGGCCTCAGAAATTTCTCTAAAACCAAACATTCTCTCTCAGATTAGTGTTCGTTCCAATTACCTCAAAACATCACTATCCATACACTACCTACCAAGAACGGTAAAGTTAAAAAGAAAAAAAAAGGCTACATCTAGCACTTGCACAAATTTATCTGAGCAGAATTTCTGAAAAAAAAGCGCATTGTGCGCGAAGAAAACAAAGAACTCTTCTTTCTCACTGTAGACAAAGCTATATCTCTCCAGAAAAACCCTCACTAACCTGTGCAGAACTCAAGCATCACTGTCGTCGCTATCGTCTTCATCATCGCCGAGGCCGCCTACGGCCGCTTTCCCCGCGTCATCAGAAATGCGCACTCCTGCACTCGCCGCCCCTGTCCGTCCCCGAGTCCTGGACGGCAGAATGTTATTCAAATCGACCTCCGTGAGCGGGTCGTCGGAGAAGTCACTTCCGTCGTCATCGGAAGCGTCGTCATCACTATCGTCGTCGGAATCATCATCATCCTCGTCTTCTTGTACCATTTTCCCTTTTCCCTTGTCTTGACGCGAAATCCCTTTCCCCTTTCGGTCCTCTTCCTCTTCCTCTTCCTCGTCGTCGTCGTCATCGTCGTCTTCATCCTCGTCGTCGTTTTGGTGCTCCTCGTTGTCGTTTTGGGGGTTCTTTTCTTCGACGTCGTCGTTTTGGATTTCTTTGTCGTCTTTGTCGGGTTCCTTAGGGTCGGAGGAAGAAGTGGGAGGCTGGGAAGTGCTGTGGTCAGCACTAGGTTGGGGTTCGTGGGTTTGTTTGAGGCCGGGAGTAGCGAGCTTTGCAATTTTGGATGGGAGATCTAGAAGATCAGGATCGGACTTACGCTTCGGGGGTAATGTGGGTTCATTGGGGTCGTTTGGTCCAGCCATGAATGTGAATGTGAAATAAAAATGGTGAATAAGAGGAATTAGGGTTTTGTGGAGAAGGAGGATAAGTAGAATTAGAATCGGCGACAACAGTCTGGTAAGTACAAATAGTTTCACTGACTGTCACCGAATGGCTTCAACCCAAACAGCGGAACCTAACTAAAGGTAAAATTTTCTTACACCCTTTCGTAAGCAACATTTCCCGGAACTTAAATAACACCAGATAAAGAAAAGGTAAAATTAAACTTAAAATATAGGTACTTCTAAAAATGAAATAATTAAATTAAGATTATACAAAATTGATTTTTTTCCCTTATAATTAACCATTTGATAGTGGTAATATATATATTGTTATTACTTTGCATAGCTTGTTTTATTGAAATTAATGAATTATTTTGTTTTTATTTGGTTTGGATTTTGAGTATGATGAAACTGGTTAAATTTTAAATGTCCTTTTCACCTAGTGTTGATGACATAAGTGAAAGTATAAAAAAAATTCAATTGGCATATACTTTTTTATTTGAGTTCTTTATATAGTTTTGAAAAAATATGATCGTTTGTGTCTCGAGATAATAATAATAATAATCTCATAAAATATGAGTACAACAATTATATATATTGAATACTTATTAATTAGTTAAAATTATTGTGAGGAGTTTAAAGTTCTATCAGGTACAAATAAGGGTTAGATATGTGTCAATACTCAATTTCGTCCGGATTATTTTTATAGTTTTATTGCATTTTGGTTGTCACATATTTAACCTTTTTATTATTCATTTACCTATTTCTTTTTAGTTCTATTTATTTTATCTTATTGTTTTTATTACCCTTTTTCTTTATTGCTTATTTTGTTTTTATTCTATCTCTTTTATTTATTTTACTTTTTTTTCCCTTTTATTTATTTATTATTTATTTTTATTTTTATTTTCTTTTAATTCTTCGTTTTAATTTTAATTCTTATTTTTCTTAAATTTTTATCTTTTCATAATTATTATTAGTTAAAAGGTTTTAAAATTAAATTAAATTTAAAAAAATATATAAAAAAATGAAATGAATCAAAAAATGAGAAAAGGACAAATTGGCAAAAAGGAGGGGACATGATGGAAGAAAACGGTTTCCTGCTGCGAGGAGACAAACTGGTCTTGGGGCAGTCAAGGACAAGGCAAGTTTTGGGGGGAGAGCAGAGGCTTGATTTGGTTTGGCAGGAGGCACAGCAGAGGACAGCACAGCAGAGGGATTGACAATTGGCAAAAAGCAATGGAGAAGAGAAAGTGAAAGGGAGGCACAAGAAAGAGAGGCGAGGATAACAAAGAGGGACCCTCTCTGAAAAAAAAAAAACTCCCCTCACTGTATCAAGGATCGACGACCAGGAGGAGCCAGCTTCCTGGAAGGTTTAGACCTGCACCGAGAGAAGAGAAAGAGATTATCACCGAGAAAAAACTTCAGCACTCAGGTAAGTCGTCCACCTCAGTTCTCCATCCTAGTTTGATCCTAATGATAATCCTTGGCTTGCTGCGATGACTCTATGTTAACGTTCACATACTCAATATGCTTGCATTTTTTCTCCTTGCTACGTTGACTGCTTAACGTTTCTTTTACCGACGTATCTCCATTCCCTTTCCATGAGCACATGAACGCGCCTTACACCACAAGGCTTCACTGAAATTCCCATTCTCCTGAGTTCTGGTCTTTCATAACACTCAACATCCCTTTTCTTCTTCTCAACACTTATCCATAAAACATCATGATGGTCAAATCCAGAGAAGCATGGTTTCCCTTTTTGCTCAAGGCGCCATCGCCATAGCCTTCGTCTTGCCTCTCTCGGCCGGGGCAGTCATTCGCCTTCTCGTATGTACCCCATCCGTAACCACCTCAACCCAACGCCTTCATCATCTATCATACAGAAACTCATAACTCCAGCCCACCGTATTCATTCTTACCGTTCGGCCAACATCATCTCCAACACTGAGCCGTCACCTATCCTCTGCATCTTCAACCATCTACCTCCAACTATAATCCAACCTCGACCCCCCCTCACCCTAGGACCATTCATCATTTACCTCTGACCAGAGCCTTTGCCTCTCGCCACTTTCATCTCCAGTACCACTTCCAGTATCATCACTCTCATCTCCCCAACATCTCCGGTGCCACCTCCAACAAGCATAACCCAATCAACACACAAGGCAGAACAAATCCAGCATTCACCCCTCACATTCAGATGTACACACCACACACTCGTAATTTTCAAATTAATCAGTAAATCAATAAAAAACGATAAAAATTAGGGGAAGAAGAGAGGGAAATGTGGTTTTGCGGGGACGATTAGCAGTCGAGAAAGCCCTCGAACGGAGAGGGAGGAAAGTGACACTGGTGGCGCCGGTGAAGAAGCGCGCTCCAGCTAGAGGCGACGGTGGCCGGCTCTGGCAGAGGCGGCGGTAGGAGGTGCCCAAGGTGAAAAAGCCTCAACCCTAGGCTAGTGCGAGAGAGAGAGGGAGAGATCGGGGTGGTCACCGGCAACGACCTTGACGGCGACGCCCTGGCTCGTGGCTTGCAGCGGCCAACTTCGGTGGAGGCAGCGGCGTCGACGTTGCAATGCGTGGAGGAGCAACTCCTTTTGGTCAGAGAGAAGGAGACATTGGTCTCATCTGAGAGAAACGGC
Source organism: Vigna umbellata (assembly GCF_029865625.1). Taxonomy (NCBI): domain Eukaryota; kingdom Viridiplantae; phylum Streptophyta; class Magnoliopsida; order Fabales; family Fabaceae; genus Vigna; species Vigna umbellata. The sequence goes on along the minus strand of NC_142170.1, from coordinate 34,926,382 downwards.
GTGAGTGAGTGAATGAGAATGGGAAGGCAGAACCCCTAGGGGAATTCTAGGTTAGAAATCACCCGGGTGGGCCAAGCCCATAATGAACGCACGTTTTTCGGCCCTTTTTCGAACGTTCGTCATCTACCTCCTCTCCGAACGTCCGTCCGGCCACTTCTTGGACGGACCGTTTGGGTAACCATCTCCCCAACGAACGCTCGTCCACAACGAGCGCTCGTCTTTCAGCCTCGTTTCCCAGCGTCCGTTCACCAATTCCCCAACGAGCGCTCGTCCCCCAACGAGCGCTCGTCCTTCAGCCTCGTTTCCCAGCGTCCGTTCGTCATCCCGCCTCATCTTCCAAACGAACGCTCGTCCCCGACGAGCGCTCGTCGACCAGCCTCCTCTTCTCAGCATCCGTTCATCATCGCCCAACGAACGCTCGTCCTAACGAGCGCTCGTCATTCAGCCCATTTCCCAGCATCCGTTCGTCATCGCCCAACGAACGCTCGTTCCAAACGAGCGCTCGTCATTCAGCCCATTTCCCAGCATCCGTTCGTCATCGCCCAACGAACGCTCGTCCCAACGAGCGCTCGTCATTCAGCCCATTTCCCAGCATTCGTTCGTTGGGAACGAACGCTCGTTCCGAACGAGCGCTCGTCATTCAGCCCATTTCCCAGCAACCGTTCGTCGTCCCCCAATGAACGCTCGTTCCAAACGAGCGCTCGTCATTCAGCCCATTTCCCAGCATCCGTTCGTCATCGCCCAACGAACGCTCGTACCAAACGAGCGCTCGTCATTCAGCCCATTTCCCAGCATCCGTTCATCATCGCCCAACGAACGCTCGTCCCAACGAGCGCTCGTCATTCAGCCCCTTTCCGAGCGTCCGTTCGTCAGTTCCCCAACGAACGCTCGTCCCCAGCGACCGCTCGTCCCCAACGAGCGCTCGTCATTCAGCCCCTTTCCTAGCATCCGTTCGTCATCGCCCAATGAACGCTCGTCCCCAACGAACGCTCGTCATGAAGCCTCCTTTCCCAGCGTCCGTTCGACATTTCCACCAACGACCGCTCGTCATCCACTCTCCTGTTCTAAACGTCCGCTCGTTATCTCCACCAACGAACGCTCGTCATCCAGGCTCCTTTTCTCAACGTACGTTCGTCAACTTTCCCCAACGAGCGCTCGTGATACTGAATCCTTTGCCAACGTACGTTCTACCTCTACCACGGACTGCACGGTCGTCTGCGACGGAACGTTCGACACCCCTTTTCTCGGACCCCTTGTTATTTACTTATTTGTTTTTTTATTTTATCCTATTTTATTTATTTATTTTATTTTATTTCTTATTTAGTTTTATTATCTTATTTTATTCTATTTGGTTCTAGATATCTACTTATCCTAAAATATATATATTTAATAATGCAATATTTATAATTTAAATAAAAGAATTTACGAAAATATGTTATAAAAGGTTAAGCACATGTGTGATCGCACGCATCGTCCTTGTGCTAAAACCTTTTCTTCTTCTTTTCTAAAATTACAAAAATATATTTTAAAGGTTTAAGCACATGTGTGATCGCACGCATCGTCCTTGTGCTAAAAACCTTTTCCCTTTCTTAAGTAAAATTACAAAAATATGTTTTAAAAGGTTAAGCACATGTGTGATCGCACGCATCGTCCTTGTGCTAAAAACCTTTTCTCTTTCTAAAAAAACAAAATACAAAAAAGGTATAAAATCTTCAAAAAAACCCAAAAACATCAACAATTTTAAACAACAAACAATCTTCCTCCCAGAACTACGTGATCCTTGATTCTCCATCAAAAGTGGAGATACGTAGGAGCAAGGCCAGTCCTTGTCAGGTTCACTTTCCCAAAAATCCAAATTTATCCATAATCATTTTCCAAACAAAATTTTCTAAACAATTTTCAAACAAATTTTCAAGCAGTTTTCTAAAAGAACTACGTAACCCTGATTTCTCATTTTGAATGAGAATACGTAGGAGCAAGGTCAATCCTTATCGGGCCCAAAAAACTAAAAAATATGTTTTGTTTATTTAGAATTATATTTTAGGGGATAGTTAAACATTTTGAAAACCACATCATATTCGTGCATTTAGTTAAAGGTACTGCCTTAGGGTAGGCGTTGTGGGGTGCTAACACCTTCCCCACGCGTAACCGACTCCCGAACCCAATCTTTGGTTTTCGTGGACCGTGCTTTATCGTTTTGAGGTTTTTCCGTAGTTTTCCATAATAAACTATGGTGGCGACTCCAAATCTCTTTTCAAAACGAGTTCCATTTTTTGGATCGTCGTCCCGTCGCGATTCCGGTTGCGACAATATGTACATAAGATTCCAAACTAAAAAGTTTTGAAGCACGTCACAAAATGTCTTTTAATGATTTTCTTAACCTAGTTTGTTTCTATCTACTAAAAAATGAGTAAAGTTTTTTGTTGTAGCATTGACGGTTTGACTGAGGTAAACTTGACTGCTATAGACAGGTGGATTGTGAGTAGGTCGGGCTTTAAATGGTTGACTTTAGTTAGAATGATGTTTGACGTTTGTCCTTTCAATTTATGCGTTGTATTAATGAGGGGTTTTGAGTAATGATTCCTCTAAGCGTGTAAAGTACTTTTTCACATTTAATGCAATTGACTTCCTTGTTGATGTGTCATCCATTTATTGGCGTGATAGGGAAGGCTTGAAATGCCAAGGGTCATGATTGTTTGGAGGGAAACCTCGTTTAAGAAACCCCTCTTTTAAACTTTGTCCTTTTTAAGTTTCACCTTCTTCTTGCTTCACCTCTTCTCTATTATGGAGTCTTTCTCTGCGATTTGTGTGTGATTCTATCTTTGACCCTTTCTTCTGCACACTTTTTTACTTTCTTTCCCTTTTTAATAGGTATGTCAAGAAAACACAAATATAATGATATGTCAACAAAAAAAATTAACCCAAAATGTAATTCTCTTTGTTTTTGTTTCCTTTTGATTTATTTTGTGTTTAAAGATGATAGTGTCCTCATTGAGCTAGGTTGGACCAAAGCTTAAACAGAAGCAAGGAGGTGGTCCCTAAGGTGATTATGGTTGCGGAAATAAGGTGAGAGAGGTGTTTTGGTTATGCAAATGGTGGTGGTGAGATGGTAAGCTCACTACTTTGAGTGGTATGGTGAAGATGGTGTGTAGTTTGTGTTGTAAAACCTGTATTGCAAAAGACTTTTTCTTCCGTAGTTTGTGTGTGCTGAAGAATCGGATGATGCAGTTTTTATGGAGTGGTTTTGACCACGTGCACTGTAGTCTCCCTAGGTTTGTGCTTCCAGCGTCTTCCGCAAGCTAGGGGCTGCCAACGTTTATTTTGCAACGTTTTAATTAATTGAAATATTATTTTTTTTCTAAAAGATATTTTGGATTTTTAGATCATGGGCTTGATCCATGAACTCTATAAATAGGGAGCTCCTCCTCCATTCCAAAACACACAAAAATTCATTCTTTCTTATTCTCCTCTTTTCTGAGTTTCATTCTTTAGCTCTTCTAAAATTATTCTAGGTTATTCTTATACACTGTTTAGAGTTCCTTGCTAGTTCTGAGATCCTCAGAAATTCTGAGAAGTTCCTATTGTATCCTGGGGGGCTTGCGCAATACACCGCGGATATAAGTCCTTAAGGACAGTGATCTACACGCCTCAGGAAGTATTTTGTTCGTGATCTTTATTCTTTATTGTCAGCTTGTACAACAATCTTAAGGACTTATGGCTGACAACAACAACAACTCAATCCTGAAGAATCAGAATATTGTTTCCGAAACTCAGACGGTCTTCGCGAAACCTTTCCCGGATGTATCAAAAATTGAAGTCTTCTCTAGTCAGAATTTTCGACGCTAGCAAGAACGTGTGTCAACCCTGTTAGACATGTACGGAGTTGTCTTTGCTCTTTCATCTTCAAAACCTGACTCCAGTCTCCCTCCAAATCCAAAACAAGTTAAAGATTGGGTTCATGCAAATAAGGTATGTCGTCATACTTTACTTAGTGCACTCTCTAACGATTTGTTCGATGTATATTGTTCCTATAAGGAAAGCGAAAGAAATTTGGGATTCGTTGATTCTCAAATACACTGCTGAAGATATAGTCAGACAAAGATTCATCATTGGGAATTACTATCGGTGGGAAATGGTTGAAGACAAGGACATAAAGTCGCAAATTAATGAGTACCACAAGCTACTCGAAGATATCAAAGCGGAGAACGTTCTTCTACCAAATGAGTTTGTTTCAGAGCTTCTGATCGAGAAACTGCAGCCTTCCTGGACTGATTACAAGCAACAACTAAAACACAGACACAAGCAAATGTCACTTTCAGAGCTGATCACTCACATAATTATTGAAGATACCAACAGGAAAGAATGTGCTGCTGTGAGGGCCAAAGCATTGTCTGCAAAAGCAAACATGGTAGAAGACAAACGTGCTGCAAAAAGGTACGAACACAAACCTGATCACAATAAGAAAAATAATTTTCAAAAATTTTGCCCCAACACATCTAACCCCACCTTTAAGAAGAAAGGAAATTGCTTCGTACGTGGGAAGCCGGGCCATCATGCACCGCAGTGCAGGCGCAAAGTAAGAAACGACAATCCTCCTAAGGCTAATATAGTCGAAGGAGATGACATTATTGCTGCGGTCGTTTCTCAAGTAAATCTGATGACAAATGTGAGTAAGTGGGTGGTAGACTCTGGTGCTAGCAGGCATATCTGTGCAAACAGAAGTGCCTTTACCTCTTACACTAATGTAGGGGATGGAGAAGAGCACGTCTACCTCGGTGATTCCAGGACCACTCCTATTCTGGGAAAAGGGAAAGTTCTTCTCAAACTCACATATGGAAAGACTCTGGCCTTGAGTGATGTGCTACATGTGCCATCAATTAGAGTTAATTTAATCTCTGTGGCACTACTGGGAAAAGTGGGCGTTAAAGTGTCATTCGAGTCAGACAAGATTATAATGACAAAGAATAATGTTTTTGTGTGGAAGGGATATTGTGATCAAGGTCTCTTTGTACTTAACATTTCTGAAAATACTAATGAATCATCTTCTTCTACTTATATTATTAATTCATATGATATATGACATGCTAGATTAGGACATTCGAATTCTTCCTATGTTATGAAATTACAATGACTAGGATTAATTAATATGCATGATAAACAGAGTAGTAAGTGTGATATATGTGTAGAATCTAAAATAACAAAGAAAACATGTTTCTCTGTAGAACGCCAAACTGAATTGTTAGGGTTAATTCATACTGATTTATAGCTGATTTGAAACAAACAATGTTTAGAGGAGGTAAAAATTATTTTGTGACCTTTATAGATGATTATTCTAGATACACCAAAGTTTACTTAATCAAACATAAAGATGAAGCCTTTGATGTGTTTCTTACCTATAAAGCAGAAGTAGAAAATCAATTAAATAAGAAAATTAAGAGGATTAGATCAGATAGAGGTGGTGAGTACGTGTTATTTAATGACTATTGTGTTAAAGAAGGTATTATCCATGAGGTAACTCCACCATATTCACCTGAGTCTAATGGAGTAGTTGAGAGAAAGAATAAAACTCTTAAGGAGATGATGAATGCTATGCTTATTAGTTCTAGTGCACCTGATAACCTTTGGGGAGAAGCCTTGCTTACTGCGTGTTTTTTACAAAATAGAATACCTCATAAGAAAACTGGTAAAACTCCGTATGAGCTGTGGATAGGTTATCAACCTAACCTTAAATATTTAAGAGTGTGGGGGGTGCCTAGCTAAGGTGATGTTACCCGATCCTAAGAAAAGAAAAATAGGCTCTAAAACCTCTGATTGTATGTTCTTAGGCTATGCTGAACATAGTGTTGCCTATAGGTTTCTAGTTCTTAAAAGTGATACACTTGAAAGAAATTCTATAATGGAGACAAAAAATGCTGAGTTTTTTGAACATGTTTTTCCTTTAAAGGTTAGTGAGACGTCTCAACCTATAGAAAATAATAATAATAGTGATGCCTTGTGTGAGGAATTAAGAAGAAGTAAAAGATAAAGGAAGGAAACTTCATTTGGTAATGATTTCTATTCCTATCTAGTTGATAATGATCCAAGTAACTTTGTAGAAGCCATTAGTGCTCTTGATGCAAAACACTGGGATAAAGCCATTAAGACTGAAATTGAATCAATTCAGAAAAATAATACTTGGACCTTGGTAGATTTGCCTAAAGGAGCAAAACCCATTGGTTGTAAGTGGATCTTTAAGAAAAAGTATCATCCTGATGGATCTATAGAGAAGTATAAGGCAAGATTAGTAGCAAAAGGTTTTACTCAAAAACCCAACATAGATTACTTTGATACTTTCGCCCCTATGACTAGGATTTCCTCTATTCGAGTGTTGTTAGACTTAGCAGCAATCCATAAGCTAATGATACACCAAATGGATGTTAAAACTGTCTTTTTGAATGGTGATTTAGAGGAGGAAATTTATATGACTCAATCTGAAGGGTGTGTAGTACCTGGTTAAGAGAATAAAGTTTGTAAACTTTTAAAATCTTTGTATGGGTTGAAACAAGCACCAAAATAGTGACATGAAAAACTAGATAATGTATTGCTATGTGATGGTTTTTTACCTAATGATGCTGATAAATGTGTGTACTCTAAATTTGAAAATGGTGATTGTGTCATTATATGTTTGTATGTGGATGACATGTTAATTTTTGGTACATGCAATGAGATTGTTACTAGAACTAAATTATTTCTAGGATCGAACTTTGAAATGAAAGATATGGGTGAAACCAATGTAATTTTAGGTGTTAGAATCGTAAGGAAGGGAGATAATATATTATTATCCCAAGAACAATTCATTGAGAAACTTCTTAAGAAGTTTGAGTATTATGATTTCAAACCCATGAGTACCCCTTATGATGTTAACTCTAAATTAATGAAAAATAGAGGATAATTATTATCTCAGCCTCAGTATGCCCAGATAATTGGGAGCTTACTGCACTTGATGAACTTTTGTTATGCAGTAGGTAGACTGAGTAGGTACACTCAATGTCCAAATCAAGAACATTAGGGTGCACTTTCTAGGCTTATGAGATACTTGAGAGGTTCGATAGATTATGCCATTGAATATAATGGATTTCCCGCTGTCCTAGAAGGGTTCAGTGATGCTAATTGGATCTCTGATTCAGATGAGACAAAATCCACTAGTCGTTATGTATTCACACTTGGGGGTGGTGCGATTACATAGAGATCAGCTAGACAAACTATTATTGCAGATCAATAATGTGGAATCTGAGTTTGTCACTCTTGAGATGGTTGGTAGTGAGGCTGAGTGGTTGAAAAACTTCTTAGCAAACATTCCACTAGGAATGAAACCAACCCCATCAGTATCAATACACTGTGATTGCCAAACGACAATAGCTATAGCTAAAAACAAGAATTACAATGGAAAGAATAGACATATCCAATTGAGACACAATTTGGTGAAGCAGCTGCTAAAGAGTGGAACTATTTCCATTGACTATGTGAAGTCAGAACGGAATCTAGCAGATCCTCTGACAAAACCCTTGGGAAGAAATATGATCTTAGAAACATCGAGGGGAATGGGACTTAAGCCACTTGCAAACAAACAAGTGATGGTAACCCAACCTTTGTGATTGGAGATCCCATGAATAAGGTTCATATGGGTAAAAACAAGTCATTTGTTAGTTCTGATAGCACTAATTTGATTTTAAATCAAATATGTCCATTCCTATGGTGTGTGTGAAAGTGCTAGAGACTGCATTATTGAGAGGTTAAACTTTGTAATTAATCAAAGTTTTTAATGATCTTCATATCGCTTATGGGTGGTGTATGAACTGCAACATACACTTGATGAAATCACCTATATGAGTGTCAAGTGGGGCCGCTTGCATGAGATCTTGGCATGATCTCTAGAGCACTCATGAATACCAGGCACACGCATGGCCTAGTAAGCGCATCACAGTGATAACAACAAGGATTGTGGGGGTGTACTGTGATTAATAACTACATTGTGTGTTAAGTTTCTTGATCTAGGACTGGTTCATATAGCTTGCTATACCAGCTCTCATGCGTTACATCTTATAAAACCCAGAATTTTTGTTTCTCTTCTTTTCTTTCTTTCAATCATTGTTTCTTATCTTTTGCAATATGTGGGGGATTGTTGTAAAACCTGTATTGCAAAAGATTTTTTCTTCCGTAGTTTGTGCATGCTGAAGAATCGGATGATGCAGTTTTTATGGAGTGGTTTTGACCACGTTCACTGTAGTCTCCCTAGGTTTGTGCTTCCAGCGTCTTCCGCAAGCTAGGGGCTGCCAACGTTTATTTTGCAACGTTTTAATTAATTAAAATATTATTTTTTTTCTAAAAGATATTTTGGATTTTTGGATCATGGGCTTGATCCATGAACTCTATAAATAGGGAGCTCCTCCTCCATTCCAAAACACACAAAAATTCATTCTTTCTTATTCTCCTCTTTTCTGAGTTTCATTCTTTAGCTCTTCTAAAATTATTCTGGGTTATTCTTATACTCTGTTTAGAGTTCCTTGCTAGTTCTGAGATCCTCAGAAATTCTGAAAAGTTCCTGTTGTATCTTGGGGGACTTACGCAATACACCGCGGATAAGTCCTTAAGGACAGTGATCTATAAGCCTCAGGAAGTATTTTGTTCGTGATCTTTATTCTTTATTGTCAGCTTGTACAATAGTTTGATGGTTCAAGGAGAGGTTAGGCCAACTCCATGAGGTAGGTGACTAGAAAGGCCTCTAGGGTTGTTTTAGTCTTGATCAAGGAAGTTTATGGCTACAATTTGGCAGTATAACATTACTTAAATTCAAGATAAAATACAAGGGTGAATACACATCTATTTATAGGCCAAGGGTGTCTCCTTTTAACCCTAAAAACATTATCTCTCACCTTTGCTCTCATTGGCAAAAAATTAGGCCTTTCTATGGAGTGGATAAGTGTCCACAAATCCTCTCCAATGATGGGAGGACATGTGGCCACTCATAAAACAAAATCATTTCCATTCCTAAAGTGTTATGTGGCCACTACTAAAAGAAAATTCTCTCCAATGGTGGAAGGACATGTGACCACTACCAAGAAGAAATCCTCTCCACTCCTAGGGTGTCATGTGGCCACTTCTAAAAAGCAAATCCACTCTAATGGAAGCATGACACATGACACACACTTTCCACTTGGTTTGTATGTCTAGCTTAAGGAAAATCTTATCCTACTTAAGCCTTAATACTAGCCTTAAATAAACATACACTACATGGTTGAATACAATGACATAAATATCATACACTACTCTTCAATACATGCTCCATGATGGTTCCAAAGGTGGCCCACAAAGTAGAGTTGATACCATCTTGATGGATGACTTCCACGCTCTTGAAAGTGCTTGATCATGGCTAGCGGATTTGTCATCATTCGCTCCCTCTTGAAAAGGATTTGTCCCCAAATCTTCAACATGGAACAAGGTAAACTTCATTATCTTCTTTGGAGTTTTGTGCGCTTCTCCACCAGGGTCAAATATGTTAAGATATGTCAAGTATTCTATTAACGGATATTAGGCAATCAAATATTGTGTTAGTTATAATTTAGATATTATTATAATATGTCTATATTTGTGCACATGTCATTCCTTTAATAGATGAGAAATTATATGATCTTGTATGTATATATATGATACTCTACTCTTTGGAATAAGACATCAGAATTATTCTTTAAACCTTTTAATATGGTATCAAAGCCAGGTTAGAGTCTATCATAGCGATATTTGTGTGGACATATTGTTCCACCCGCTATCGGGCTACTATCAGGCCACCCATTAATGTTTAATTTCATGTTCGAAATGTATATATATATCTCGTCGTGAAGGATGTGTTGGAAGTCACACATTGACTAGAAATACGACTAATTTAGAATATACAAATGAATGCAGACCTTACCTTATAATTACTTTATTAAATGAAATAATTTGGCTAAAGAAACTAAAAAAAACTACCCATGATTTAATTATGACTACAATCCAGGAAATAATAAAGAAATAACTACTCTTAAATAACAATAAAATTCTAACAAAATTAACATATCACAACTGAGTTTTATTAATGTATTATGACTTTGTTAAGAGTTGTTGAAAAAATGTTAAAATTTGTTTCAAAATTCACAAACTTCATTAAAGAAAACGTTATTTCTACTTTTTGGTTGGTTTTGTAGATATATTTCGCATTTAATGCTGCTTTTAATTAGATATATTCATATTTGATTCGTAGAATGGATATAGTACAAATTAATTAGATTAAATGTTAGAAATGATAAATTAACTTACAACAAGAAATTCAAGAAATTAATTGTCATAGGAAAAAACTTGTTTGATAATCGCAAGTAGAAATATGATTCACATTAGTTGATTAAATGTCAGAAAATATATATTATGTATAACATAGAATAAAGTTTAATTATTACCATCTAAAAATATTTCATAATTAATTGTATCACTAAAAAAAATTTCATAATTATTACCTTACAAGCTGGTTTTATTTTGATGTGTTGTTTGATCATTTTATCCTTCCTCTCATAGTTTATTTACTATCTCATGTTTTTGGATATATTATATATGTTTACTTACACTCACATCATCGTACAAAGCTTGAAGAACTAACGGTCAAATGTATTTTTGTTGGGTATGGATCAACTCAAAAAGGTTATTGTGCTTACCATCCACCATGAAATAAATTTTGTATCTCTATGGATGTGACATTTAATGAGCATGAATTTTTTTTATGTTGATTCTCCACTTCAACAAGACAATGAAAGTGAAGTGCATAATTATGATGTTAGTATGTTTGATATCTCAGACATAAAAATTACATTGTGAAGATAAATTATCTTTTGAGGGTCATTCTGCAGGAAGTGAGTCAATCTTAAATATGGACACTTCTTTTCTGGATAATACAATGTCTTCTGATAATAACCAATTGGCTCAATCTTCTCCACAGGTTCGGCTTGACTCTTCAAAGGTACCTTTTGATCCTATCTCTGATAATACTAATTTAGATTAAACTGATCATGGAATTGATTCTTGTCTGCGTGAGACCACCAACACACCAAACGTTAAGTCTACTACTATTCAATATAATCTTCCACCTTGTTCTAATTGTGGTCAACCTTCAGTTAAATGTGAACTAGAACTCCAAGCCAAAGTTAAATATCTCATTAGTAAATATGTGTCACCTTACATGTTATCCCAGTCATATGCATAATTTGTATCTCAATTATCTTCAATTTCTATTCCTAGTAATATAGAGGAAGCTTTGGTAGATCCTAGATGGACCAAAGCAATGGTTGAGGAGATGACAGCTTTAAAAAAAAACAACATTTGGGGTCTTGTGTCCTTACCAAGAGGGAAGAAAATTGTGGGTTGCAAATGAGTATTTACAATTAAGCATAAAGTTGATGGAACTATTGAGAGGTATAAAGCACGACTTGTGGTTAAAGGTTACACTCAGTCTTATGGTGTAGATTACCAAGACATGTTCGCACTAGTAACCAAGCTCAACATTATGAGAATAGTTTGTCGCTAGCAGCAAACCAAGATTAGCCTCTTCTACAATTTGATGTGAAAAATGTTTTTCTACATGGAAAAATTTTAGAAGAAATTTATATGGATTCTCCCCCAGATGTGACATATTCAATTGGAATGAAAAAGAAAGCTTTATATGAATTAAAACAATCCCCAGCATAGTTTGAAATGTTTACCAAGTCTAATAAAGAAATCCATCTTTATTATTTAATAATCTTAGATGCACATTCACGTACCATAAGAATTTGCATTTTAATTTTTTTGCGAGCATATTTGTATATTTCTAAGCATATTTGCATATTTTTGCTTCTCATTCACATTTGTTCATTTTAATTACATTAGACGTGTAGTTTTATCCTTTTTATTTTCATTTTTGCATGTTAATTTTAGCATAACTATTTATCTTGTTTTAGGCGTGTACACATGTGTTTATCTTTAGTTTTAGAGTAACTCTTTATTTTATTTATCTTTTTATTTTATTTGTACTTTATTCTTTTAATCTATAATATAAATTTGTAAGAACTAATTTATTAGAAATCAATTTTATATTTAAAAACAAAATTGGATTAACTTATTAGTCTTGTTTTACCACTTTCTTAACAATGCTTAAATTAATGTAGTTATTAATTTTATATTTAAAAACAAAGTTGGATTAACTTACTATAGTCTTTTTTTTAGCACTTTCTTAATAATGCTTAAATTAATGTAGTTAAGTAATATTAATTTGATAGTATAATGTTATCAAGTGTCGCAACCGGAATCGCGGCGGGACGACGATCCAAAAAGAAACAGATTTTAAAAAGAGATTTGGAGTCGCCACCATAGTTTATTATGGAAAACTACGGAAAAACCATAAAATGATAAGACACAGTCCGCGAAAACCAGATTCTGGGTTCGGGAGTCGGTTACGTGTAGGGAAGGTATTAGCACCCTACAACGCCTGCCCTAAGGCAGTACCTTTAACTAAATACGCGACTTTGATGTGGTTTTCAAAAATGTTTAACTATCCCTAAAATAAAATTCCTAATAAACAAAACATATTTTTTAGTTTTTTTTGGGCCCGACAAGGATTGACCTTGCTCCTACGTATTCTCATTCAAAATGAGAAATCAGGGTTACGTAGTTCTAGCTTGAAAGACTGTTTGTTGTTTGAATAAAGCCAGATGTTTTTTAATTTTTAAAGATTTTATGTTTTTTATATTTTCGAGAAAAAAGAAGGTAATGAGTACTAGGCCGACGCGGACGGTCGCACGAGTACTCATACCCTTAAAATAATATTTAAATGTTTTTAATTATTTTTGAAAAGAGAGATAACGATATTAAGCACTAGGACGATGCGAACGATCACACGAGCACTCATACTGTTATCTACTTATTTAGGAAGACTTGAGAGTATTGAGTGCTAGGCTGATGCGGACGATCGCACGAGCACTCATACCCTCGTTTAATATTACGTAAATAAGAGAGAAAAGTATTGAACACTAGGACGATGCGAACGATCACACGAGTGTTCAACCTTTAAACGTATTTTTGAAATTTTATTTAAGAAAAGAAGAAAAAGGTTTTTAGCACAAGGACGACGCGAGCGGTCACACGTGTACTTAACCTTCAAAACCTATTTTTTATGTAAATTTATTTAAGGAAGAAGAAAAAGGTTTTTAGCACAAGGAAGACGCGAGCGGTCACACGTGTGCTTAAACCTTTAAAACGTATTTTTGAAATTTTATTTAAGGAAGAAGAAAAAGGTTTTTAGCACAAGGAAGACGCGAGCGGTCACACGTGTGCTTAAACCTTTAAAACATATTTTTGTAAATTTATTTAAGGAAGAAGAAAAGGTTTTTAGCACAAGGACGACGCGAGCGGTCACACGTGTGCTTAAACCTTTAAAACGTATTTTTGTAAATTTATTTAAGGAAGAAGAAGAGGTTTTTAGCACAAGGACGACGCGAGCGGTCACACGTGTGCTTAAACCTTTAAAACGTATTTTTGAAATTTTATTTAAGAAAAGAAGAAAAGGTTTTTAGCACAAGGACAACGCGAGCGGTCACACGTGCGCTTTAAACCTTTAAAACTTTTCTTGTAATTTTCTATTTTATATGTGTATATAAGTAAAATTATTATATATATATTTTGAAATAAGTGGATAAAATAAAGTAATAAAATAAAAATGAAATGAAATAAGATAAATAAAAAGGCAAATGAATAATTAAATAATAATAAAAATGGGGGTACCAAAATAAAATGATGTCTAACCGTCAGCCGAAAAGCTTGGATAACGAACGGTCCGTGGTAAAGGCCGAACGTACGTTGGGAAAAGACTCAGAGTCACGAGCGCTCGTTGGGGAGAGTTGACGAACGTATGTTGAGAAAAATAGACTGAATGACGAGCGTTCGTTGGGTGATACGACGAACGTACGTTGAGTACAGGAAGGTAGATGACGAGCGTTCATTGGATGATGTGACGAACGGACGCTGAGAAGAGGAGGCTAGTCTACGAGCGCTCGCTGGGGACGAGCGTTCGTTGGGTAGATGAGGTGAGTGGAGGCCAAATGACGAGCGCTCGTTTGGAACGAGCGTTCGTTAGGAAAATGAGGCTGGATGGCGCACACTCGTTATGGACGAGCGTTCGTTGGGATGATGAGGCGGGATGACGAACGCTCGTTATGGACGAGCGTTCGTTGGGAAGATGTGAGGAGTGGAGACCGAATGATGAGCGCTCGTTTTGGACGAGCGTTCGTTGGGAAGATGAGGCTGGATGACGAACGCTCGTTATTGACGAGCATTCGTTGTGAAGATATGGACTGGATGACGAACGCTCGTTACTGACGAGCGTTCATTGGGAAGATGTGGGAAGTGGAGACCGAATGACGAGCGCTCGTTTGGGACGAGCGTTCGTTGGGAAGATGAGGCTGGATGATGAACGCTCGTTATTGTCGAGCGTTCGTTGGGAAGATATGGGCTGGATGACGAACGCTCGTTATGGACGAGCGTTCGTTGGGATGATGAGGCTGGATGACGAACGCTCGTTATGGACAAGCGTTCGTTTGGAAGATGTGGGAAGAGGAGCCCGAATGACGAGCGCTCGTTTTGGACGAGCGTTCGTTGGGAAGATGTGGCTGGATGAGGAACGCTCGTTATGGAAGAGCGTTCGTTGGGAAAATGAGGTTGGATGACGAACGCTCGTTATGGACGAGCGTTCGTTGGGAAAATGAGGTTGGATGACGAACGCTCGAAAAAAGCCAAAGGTTCCTGGACGTACGCTCAATTTTGGGCCTGGCCCAATTGAATGGTTTCTAACCTAGAATTTCCTAGGGGTTCTACCTTCCCGCTCTCATTCCTCACCCACTCAGATCCAACACCCTCTTGTAAGCTCCCTCTCTTATCTCACACACTCTCCAGAGACCCAAGTTTCTTTCTCTCTGACCAGGAAAACCCTAAATCTGGGAGGCACGCTGCCGCCACCTCGGCTGGAACCAGCCACCGCCACCTCTGCCAAGACCACGACTTGGCCTCGCCGGTGACAACCTGAACTCCTCGCTTCGAAAACGCCAACCCAGGGACGGGTTTACCTCCCCGCGCCGCATCTCCGTCTACCTCTTCGGCCACCTCCCTCACAGCCCAGGCCGCCGGAACTCAACATCGTAGCGCCCTTAACAGCGGCCAAGCTCTGCTTCCCCACCTCCTTCGCACATGCACTACTATGCCTTCGAACCAACCACCGCGCCACCACCTTCTATTAGTCTCGACGTCGCCAGCGACACCACACTCCACCGGAGCTACCGCTGGTTGCGGCGTTCAACTCTCTCTTTCCCTTCTCGTGAATGACGAAAACGCACTCCCTGGGATGACTCTTCGTAGTGCTCTGTGTGAGATCTCTACTAACTCTAGGAAGGTCATACGTAAAAAATGGGTTGGCGAGATGATGATGGGAGCCTAGTGGAGGCTTGGAAGTGAGTGAGTTGGAGCTTTTTGGCTATGTGAGACCAGTGTGGTGGTTGTTTCTTCTTCTTGCAGAGGAAAGGAATTATAGGTTGTGTATGAATTTCTGCTTAATGATTCAATTTTGTTGTTGGTTGAGGGGTGAACAGAGGCATTAAAGAATGTTGAAATTGGGAGAACTCGTGATGCTCAAGTATTTTGAAACGGATTGACACCAAAGGGATTTTCAGAGCTCCAATGTGCAGGGGTTCTTAGAGAAAGGTGATGAAAATTTTCAGTAAGAATGTAGAATAGAGAAAGGGGAAGATTCCTACCACGATACATATTCAAGCAAGGCGACTTCAAGCATAAAAAATGAAGCATAATGCAGCAAACTTACATGATTACATCCACACGAGTGAGTGCTTACCTCTTGTAGCTCTGCTTGCCTTTTCTGCTTCGTCTCCGATGATCTCTCACCTTTGTAGCTGGCGTTCTTCGTTCTCTGCCGGTGCAAAAAAATGGTCCAAAATTCCTCAGCGATGGATGATCCAAGATAATCACCAGAGCTATCAAAACCTCCTTTTCTTCTTTCCAAAAATCTTGGAAATCTCTCCCTAACCACCTGGTCTCCTCTCCTTTCTCCTTCTAAAAATCTTCGAAAAATATTCCCTTAACCACCTTGTCCCCCTCATTCCAGACACGCGTCCCATTCATCCTCTCCCCCTTTTTTTTTAATTTTATTTTATTTATTATTTATTTTCAGTTTTAATTTCATTTTTTAATTTTTTAATTATTAACTCTATTAAAACAAAATTGAAGATAAGAAAAATAGAAATTGAATTAAAAGCAAAAATCTAAATATATAAAAAATAGAATAAAACAAAAAGGTAAAATAAAAATAAAAAAACCAATAAAAACACTTCTTTTTTTTTCAACCCGGACAAAATTGAGTGTTGACATCAAGCATCTAATTTAATTTGGTCACTTGTAAAAGAAAAGAAAATCTTTAATTTTGTGTAATACAATTTAGGTTTAATACCTCTTTTGGTCCCTAGAAAGGGGGCCAATGTTCAATGTGGTCCCACCTTTTTTTAGAAGTTCAATGTGATCCCATCTTTTGTAAAAAGTGTGCAATCAAGTCCTTTTTGGAAACGGCGTTAAGTTTTTAACGGAGCAGCTGACAGGGTGGACTGAAGTTAGCTACGTGGCTTTGTGTGGGTAATACGTGGCAGTGAGAGGGTGATACGTGGCTGTGAGAGGGTAAATCAGAAGTTACGGTTTGAGTTGCAGAGAAATTAGTAATTTGGGATTTCTTCTTGGTAAGAGTCCCCTCTCGCTTGCTTCACTTCCACCATTTATTTGAGAGTTATTGCTTTTGTTTTTTTTATTAACGTTATTCTTCATTCCATCGTCCATTTCCAAAGCACAATCAAAATTTCCTTCTGGGCACCTCAAAAACAGGTTCTTTGTTTTGTTTCTTTGGGTCCCATTGAGTTGTATCATCAAAAAACAAATTTCAGAGTAAAGCAGAAAACGAGTAGGATAAGGTAAGGCAAATTGGGAACCTGGAATAAGAAAAAGGGTAAAAGAGTGATTGACTTTGAGATATTTGAATTGCTGAGTTTGCTTTGAGTTCAGTTTTCGAAGAGAAGGGGTAATATGAAGGGCAGTCGGGACATTGTTCTGGTGAGCCAATCTTGATTTTACCTAATTGTGGATGGCGTTGTAACCCCAATGCGCGTGTTGGAGTCTGATTCCATTGCTTCGGAGAAAATGAGGATTCAGCAGTGCAAAGGCTTCGTGGTGAAAAAGCAGAAGTTGGTTTCCGATGGCAAAGAGATAGCCCGGATCAAGGAGTATGGTATCGTTGACGACAATGTTCTTCGCCTCTCTGATCTTCTAAGAAATCCCAAATTACTAATTTCTCTGCAACTCAAACATTAATGGTGCAAAATAACATGGCTTTTATCATGAAAGTTTCTGAAGCAAAGGCATCAAATATTTCAACCCCATCAACCCACAACAACTTCAAGTCTTCAACTAGTGGCCTTAGATAAACATCGATGTCATTTCCAGGCTGCTTTGGACCAGATATCAACATTGACAACATCATGTACTTTCTTTTCATGCACAATCCAGGAGATAAGTTGTAAATTATCAGTATAACGGGCCAACAACTGTGATTGGTACTTAAATTACCAAATGGATTCATTCCATCAGTAGCTAAGCCAAACCTAAGATTTCTACATTCTTCACCAAATTCGGGGAATTGTTGATCAATAATTTTCCATTGCTTTGAATCAGCCGGATGACGAAGCAGCCCATCAGTTGTTCTCTCATCTGCATGCCATCTTAGGTTTTTAGCGTCTTTGGGATTCGCGAACAAACGCTTAAGTCTGGCAACTAGTGAAAGGTACCAAACTACTTTCAAAGCAGAACCATTCTTTTCTGTGATGCTACCTTCTTCACCGTTGTTTTTTGACTTGTATCGTGATAACCCACATTTTGGACACTTTATCAAAACTTCATTCTCATTCCTATATAATATGCAATCATTCGGACATGCATGTATCCGTTTATATTCCATACCCATCGGACAGAGAATTTTTTTGGCATCATAATTACGATTGGGTAACGTATTTCCATCTGGCAGCATTTCATTCAACAACGACAACAATTCTGTAAAACTCTTATCACTCCATCCATTGCTCGCCTTTAAATTCATCAGCCTTAACACCGTTGACAACCGTGTGAACTTAGTTGAACCCGCATACAAAGGAGTCTCCGCATCAGTGGACATCGTTTCATACACATGCGCTTGGGCAAAAGCTTCTGCGCCAACATCGCGGATCATGTCCTCTAAGTTGTCTTCTTCTGCTTCATCTTCCATATCCATTGTGGAATCATAAACATTTCCAGTTGGAGAGACAGTTGGAAAGTCTGTTAATTCGCCGTGCCATATCCATGTTGTATAACTTCGTATGAAACCATCACAGATAAGATGTTCCCTAATATCAGTTGCGTTCAACTTCCTCCCATTCAAACAGTTCACACAGGGACATCTGAACTTGACTTCATCATCACCACTTGTACTCGCATTATACGTTGCGCAAACTCTATAAAGTCTTCTACCCCTCTCTCGTACTCAGTGCTGATGCGTGGTAAATTAATCCACCCTCTATCCGTACGCATGTTTACTGAAATTGTTTACGCAATTTCAATAATCTTGAATGATCACTTTGATCGTGTTTGTATTCAAGGTGTGACCCTATCCCATTCAAGAAGATTCACTTTTTTTAGTTTATTAAACATATCAATTTAAAACAACATATCTTAATTTTCACGAAATTTTGCCAGCATTTCGCATTGGTCTTCAGGTTACACGAAATGAAAGTGATTATGAATCACAATCAAATATGCACCCGAAGATCAATACAAAACACAACGACAAATTTTCGTGAAATTTAAGACGTGTATATTAAATTTGATATGTCATAATAAACTATGAAAAAGTTATTACTCTTCTTAAACTGTCCAATCGGACAATTCAAGATTCAATACTTGTAAATTATTATTACCATCTCCTCTATTTTCAAATCTAAAAAGTACGTTTGTTAAAAAAATATGGAGATAGTAAATAATTTTTGTATTGAATCTTAAACGGGAAACTAAGGCTAATTCACAATAACAAACAAAATATTCAATCATATCATGAGATTTTAAGAATATATATCCCTATTAAATCAAATTTAACAATAATAAATCATTCTACAATAACAATAATAATCTACATTAACATAACATATACAAATATTTCAGTAATAATTCACTAAGGCTTCATTTTTCTTTCGCAATTTTCTATTCTTTCTTTAGTTTTGATCACTTTAAAACAAGCAATGAATTAAAATCTTCATCTTGTAATCTTTTTGATTGTTAGGGGTTCCAAATTGATTCCACCGTTACTTTTGCATCTGCTACTCACTTTTCCACCCTTAACATATTCAAACATTTGCACTCAAATCTTGGAACCAAAGATCCTCTATGTTTCCCAACCAAATAGAAATATTCTCTACTCACATTTTACACTGTCAAAGTCTCCTCACCTTAAATAAAAAAAATACATCATTAAACTTCTTTAACATCTTTTAATATTATATAAAGTATATTGATTTACACAACATCAATTTTATTTTAATCAATAAAAATATTTGATTTCTCTTATTTAATGATGAGACTCTCTATTTCACTTATGGTAGTTCTCACAGTGTTGATCGTCAAAATGCCAATCCTTGTAAATTGTAGAGTCCTTCCATCACAGCAAAACCTCACTCATCATCATAAACCTATCAAGGATCAACCACAGTTTACACTTTCACTCACCAAAGACAAACCCAACACTCACGAAAATATAAGAACCCGTTTTTTGATTGAGACTCAAGTCAACACCATGTCTTCAGGGCCAAGCACAAGAGGTTCGGGTCATTAATCATGATCGTCGCCGTCAATTAATTTTTCTACCCGGTTATGTAATAGATATCAGTGCACACAAACAATGAACATGGAGAAACTTTTAGAATCAATTACCTGGGAGCGTGGCAGCGAGTTGGCGAGAATGAAAGCCGCGACTGGAACGGAAGCACCGACGATGGAAGCAAACGCAGAAGCCACACACAAAAAAGTGAGACGCGTGGCGGAAATGGAAGCACAGCACACGCGAGAAGCCACCGAAAACGGAGGAGGCCGGAGGAGCAAACGCGACGACGAGGCGACGGCGTTGAACGAGGAGACCGGAGGAGCAAACGCGAGGGTGAGAGGGTTACCTTACTTCTTCGTTTTGCTTCTGTAACGGCGCGCTGAGGGAAGAAGATGAAGGCGGTTCGTTTTCGCGAAAAATTTAAACACCTTACTGCCTCGGTTCCCCACTTAACCGAGGCATAAAGGCCTTACCACCTCGGGTTTCCTCATAACCGGTGCATAAACAACAGCTGCAGGTACTGAAGCGTCAGAGTTGCAGACGCGTTGGCAGGTCTGAGGCAAGATATATGCCTCGGTTATTCCAAAAACCGAGTTCGAAAGTGCGTTTCGGCTTCGGTTCTTTACAACCGGTGCATAAACAGTAGATTAAAAAACCGAAACGTCAAAAGTTGCAGGTTCTGGAGAACCATATATGCCTCGGGTATATGGAAAACCGAGTTGGAAGAGCTTTTAGGCCTCGGTTTGCTTGGGAACCGAGTTAATAACGCTTGGCAGGTGATAGCAGTGATTGCAGGGGTAGGTGGCAGGTCTTAGCGCAGAGGTATATGCTTCGGTTCTGCTCAGAACCGAGTTAGTATCGAGCTTTAGACATCGGGTATTGGGCAACCGAGGCATATAAGTTACCTTTATTTACATTTCTGCCACCGCGTTTTTATACGCTTCGATTGTGCTTAAACCGATGCGTATGTGGCGTTTTCAAATCCCCGTTTTTTACTAGTGAACTAATTGACTAATTTGATTTTCTGTTATTATACTGCTAGCCTTTATACTTTGTTGAAATGTTATTCACTATTTGTTTCACAAACTCCTTTAAATATAGTTATTCAAATCAAGAATGAGCAGCACCTGTCATTTTACACAGATATTAAATATTCTTGAAAGGATAATTGAAATTTGCTCACGTTTATGCAATATGACTGCTAAAAGATATGGACCATAAGATTATGTTGACTATTGAAAATATAATCACGTTATTTTGAAAATTATTTTATTGCAACATCTAGAGGCCAAGTTTTTCTTTCATCCTTCCATTTTTATTTCATTTATTTTCTCTTTATTTTATTTCATTTATTTTCTCTTTATTTTATTTCATTTATTTTCTCTTTATTTCAATTCCTTGTGTTTCTTTTTAATTGTATGAGTTTCCATTATATATATAAATATAGTTTATGTCATTTTCTTTTCTTGAATTTGGGTGCAAGTTTTATAAAAGTTTGTTTTTATAATGAAGCTTTATATATATGGTTTACGTCATTTGAATTTGGGTGCAAGTTCTATAAAAGTTTGTTTTTATAATGAAGCTTTCAAACAAATACAATAAGATAGAACACACATCCAATAAAGTTTTTACACACAATAAATATATATACATATATATATATAACACATCATGCTACATTCTGATTAAAGATTTATGTTTCTTTAATCTTCCAAAGACATAGGAGTTGGTCATGGCAGAATCTTCATCTTTGGGGCCTACAACCACATGACATAAATGTTTATCTCTTCTTTGTCGTAGTTAAGTTTTAGAACCGGACCTTGTGAGTTCAGAATAGTTGTATTTAGACCTAAAATAAAACTCTAACAGACAAAGAGAGTGAGAGAGAGCTTACAAAAGTATGTTGATTTTGACGACTTCTTGATAGTGATCCTTGAAAGAGCGAAGAAGCATTGAGTTCACGACGGGATAGATGTCGCCACCTTTTGATGGAAATGGCTTCCAGAAAGTAACGCCAACAAAAATGGCAACATTGATGGAATATTTTCTAGGATTTGGGAAGAGGGAAGGGGGCTTGAAAGTGAAGAAAGACACATGGCACAGGGTTGAAGAAATTAAAAAAAAATCACTTAGGAGTATTTTATTCAGAAATTCCTTTTAAAAAAACATATATTTAAGTACAATTTTATAAAAATCGCTGAAAATTTAAGAAGTTTTTAAAACCGTCAAACATTAGCCTCTACTAAAGTTTGATATTTTTGTAGTGTCAAAGGTCAAGTTTTTCTTTCATCCTTCCATTTTTATTTCATTTATTCTCTTTATTTCAATTCCTTGTGTTTCTTTTTAGTTGTAAGAGTTTCCATAATATATATATATATATATATATATATATATAGTTTATGTCATTCTCTTTTCTTGAATTTGGGTGCAAGTACTATAAAAATTTGTTTTTTTGTCATTGAAAATATATGACTTTGAAGTAAAAAAAAAAAAATCACCTTATTGATGTTTTATTTATTAAATATTAGCTAGTTAGATTTCAATAACCTATCTAGGTGAGTTAGTGATATGATGGAAACTATCACGGATTCAGAGGGTAGAAAAGAAATCTATCAACTCATAAGGTGTTAGAGAATATAAAACCCCATAAAAAAATATGATAAGTTTGTTGAAGCATCATCATGGCTGTGACACTTCATTCAATTTTTATTTCATTCATTCAACTTTAAGTATTAAAAAAAAGTTTGATCTTATTTATTAGTATAGAATTTTAGCCAAAAAAGAATTAAATGAGTTTTAATCAACACGAATACAATAAAAGGATTGAGAATCCACAAGTAATTATGACTATACTAATATTTGAATTAAATTAATATGTAACATCTTATATTAAGATAAAATTAACTCTTTAATCTTAGTTTAGTACATAAATAACCTTAAAGATGGGGAGACATGGTGGAAAGTATACCAAAAAAACTACTTCATTGTGTCTTTTTTCTTTTTATTTTTATCTCCTCCTGATTTTAAGTTGTTTTCATCCCTACATGTGTTCACTAGTTTTGCAAACTATACGTATAACAAAAAAACTATGTTTATTTCTTTCATATACAAAAACTCCTAATGTTATTGATGCATGATGAGTAAAGGAAAATAAATTATGAAAATAAATAATGAAAATAAATATTATTATATTACAAAAATAAGATGCTTTGAATTAATGCAATTCATTCTATGAATGTGAACATGGTAGATATGTAGTTACATCTCCATTCTTTCTATGACTGAAGAACCATTCAGTGGCCACTGCTTTCTGCAAGTTTCCGCGTAGAATTGACATTAATTGGATGGTAATAGCTACATTAAAAGTTTTTGGAAATTTCTTCACATTCATAGGAAGCCAACTGAGATAAAAAAAATACAAAAGAAGAGTTAAAGATTAAAGAGAAAAACCAATCCACTCTAAATAATTAAATAATCAGTAATTACAATTTTCAATCTAAAGACAATCACCCTGTTCAATCTTACGCGTCATTCAATAATCCAATAACTTTCATTTGCATAATTACAATGCACACAACTTAGAGATAAAGTTCGGAAATAATCATTGAGGTACTTTTCAATTACCAGTTTTCCAATAAAAAAATATTTATTTTTATTTGTTATTTGAAGATTTTAAAGTAACTAATTTTTTTAATTGTTTGCTGAATTTAATTAATCTAAAGAGAAAAAGATCATTTATGATAACAGAGAAAGAAGATATAATAGCACATAAATGTACATTGAATAAAAAAACTGAAAAAGAGTAAACTTAAAACAAATTAAACGATTTTCCTTATTTAAAAGAGAAAATTTAGTTATAAATAAACACAGGAAGAATACATGGGTAAAAAATTGAAAGAATTAAAATCTAGCATTAATTTATCTTAACTAATCTAAAGGGTGTGTAAGAAAAACTGATCTAAAAGGTAAAAAAAAAAGATTGGAAGTAATTGCAATATTTAGTTTGGAAAATAGTTGAGTCGACAGGGAAACGGTGGTAGGTATGTGGCGAAGAAAAGTCAAACGAATGAGTGTTGCTGTTTCTCCTGCAGAATTGATGAGTGAAAATGGCCTTAAAAGATGTTTGGGGAGGGATTTGGAGCAAGTGGGAAGAGATAAAAGCAAAAGGGTATTAATAAGAAAGCTTAGTTGAAGTTAATATTATCATTAATTGATTTCTCACAGCACCTGTGCATGGTGTCCAAGTGGAGTGCTGAGCGAGTTTGGGAATCCACATATGACCTCAGAAGTGAAGCAACTGTACAAGTAAAGGAACAGCAAAATCCGCAATTATACTCTGCTGCGCGCCCCACAGGCACAAAAAATAAAAAAACAATCACGTGGTTCATATCCCTTCCATCAGGCCAACTTCCATTCAAATCAAATCACCATGTGCTCACCTCATCACACTCTCTGCCACATGGCTCACTCTCAGTGAACCACTGCACCATGCACAAAGGCACTCCACAGTACTGTAAAATACTCAAGTGGGTGGTATCAGAGAGAGCCCATGCAATGCACCCCAGTTTTGAAGGGCAAAGAGAGAACCCTCCCTCCCACACTCCTGCTGCTATTCTACCGAGGAGAGAATGCGTGTGAGTGTGTATGAGATAATGTGGTGGTGGGTGGGTGTGGTTGGGTTTATTACAAGATGAAAGAAGGAGAGAGAGAGAGATGAAAATGAAAAACGCCATTGATTTCTGTTGTAAGTTTTCAGAACTTTTGCAACAGGTGGAGGGCGTTATCGAGCCCCATGTTTCCTGTGTCTTCACCATACATCCGTCACTCCCTGCTTGGCTACCATCTAACCACCACCATCACCACCACAACAGCACCAACCCCTATGCGCAAACCAAACCCATCTCGCTTAACCCTGGTTTGCACTCACCCCCTATTCACACGCAGCCACATTGTCCTCATTAACTCTCCTCTCTCCCTCCTCCACATTATTGTAAACACCACAAAGCGCCAAAACCAAAACCATCCATGAATCCGCTCTTCACATTTGGTCACCACTCTGATTAACCCACTACCCAACCCATCTACTCAAGAGAGAGAGAAAGAGAGAAAGAGAGAAAGAGAGAAAGAGAGTTCATTATAGTATGGTAAAAGTAAAAGGAAGCAAGGGGAGAGGATGGGGTGAGGCGTGAATGCAGGATAAACAAATGTCATAAAAACCAGACCCTGTAATCCCAAAAATCCTTGCTAAAAATAGAAAAACTCCAAACAAAAAAAAAATTTATGGAGAGAGGATGGGTTGGGGGAAGAGAAGAGTGAAAGATAGTCCACCATTGATCTCTTTAACACCAAACCCCACACCCATTTCGTGATTGCCGAGCGTCGTCCATACCCGACCCTATCTATCTATATCTGCCTGCACACACTCAGACTGAGAGAAAGGGAGCCAACAACTACAGTCACAGAAAACCAAAAGCACTGTGTGTGTCTCTCTAAAACAACCAAAAAAAAAGAAAAAACCCTAAGCTAATGATGATGGATCAGCGACAGCGAGAGAAACTGCTTCGCAAAACCGAGGCCTGTGCCTTCGTGGCAGGTGTTGCTGCCGACCTTCGACTTGTCGCCGCCCCAGGAGACATCCCCAACACCAACAACGTTAACAGCATCACCAACACCACCAGCACCAGCAGCAACGTATCTAAATCTCACGGGTCGGGTCGGATCCATGACGCCAACCACCTTGGTCTCGTCGCTGCGGTTACCAACCTTGGAACTGTTCACAGGAAGAAGAGATTGCCCAGGCAGCGAAGATCCACCGTCACCACCACCCCCACCTTGTTTCTCCAGATGCACCACTCCGACAACACTCTCCCCTCTAAGCAGCACGACCCTAATTTTCCATCTTCAACTCCTTCCGCCTCCTCCTCTCTCCAGTCCGTTAAACCCTCCACTCCTCTCCGGCTCGCCGCACGTGTGAGTCACCCCTTCTCTCCTTTTTTTTTTGCGTCTTCCAATTCTTCATTCTCAAGATCTCATCTTATCTTATATACATACCCCCATTCTCAATTGGGTCCTTGCTATGTCCTCGCGATATTGTCTTGCTCGTAATTTTCTAACCCCATTTTCGGATCTCATAAATTAAGTGTCTTTTGCAGTTTTTTTTTTTCGATTTTAAAATCGGTATTTCGTTTTAAGCTTCCCCCCATTTTACACCAATTATCTTCCCTAAACTCCGATTCAAACTCTAAAACATTGAAAAACTATTGCATCGGAGTTTTATTCAACTTTTTGGTGATTTGTTTAGATCTTGTGTTTGTTTGTCTCGTGATTCTCTTCTGCGTATTTAAATGATATTTTTTGTGATAATCTTTTCCAATGCTAAATGCAAAGTTTGTGATAATCTTATATATATAATATTATATATAATAATAATAATAATAATAATAATAAGTATAGTTGAGATTGGTACTATTTCTTTGTTTGAACGGAGTACAAGTTATTTGTTTGATCTTCAATTTGGAAACTGCGACATGGGAAGGGTGAGAATGGAGGGGCAAAAGTGGCAGTGCAGTAAAAAACTGAACTTAGTTTTTTATATTAAAAATTCCCCACCCAAAAAGAGACTAAAAGGAAACAGAATATAAGAAGAACAAGGTTTAGAAAAGAATCTCTTGTTGCGAAAACAAGATAAAAAATGAAATGAGAGTTAAGGCATTTTTTTTTGGACTAATTGAGTAGTGAAATGGAGTCTAAGAACACATAGCGAAACATACTTTGATCTTCTGGCTTACAGCATTGGGAATATTATAAGCCTTGTGTCAGATTGTGTTACCAAAAAAGATATACAAACACACATAAAAAAGAGGCACACTTTTATCACAACGATCATGATGAATATATATATAAGTACGGAATTAGTTTTATATTTGGAAAGGAGCCAAAATAAATTCCATTCGTCTTATATGATTATTTGACAAACATTTGTTGTATTACGGAAAAAGATTAATTGGACTATGTTTTTGTTTTGAGAAACTTTTGCTATAGATGCTAGCTATAGTAAATCCATCTTCAACCTCGGGTCTCCTATTAATTGCAAGATTGCCAAATATAGCACCCCTACATAACAGTACATAGTTACTTCTCTCAATATTAATTAATATCCTTTCTTGGAAGACCAAATTCTTACTTTACATTGTGTAGAAAATTTTAAAAGAAAAAAAAATAAAAACTTATGATTAGTGGATATTGACGGCTCCATATTTGGGAAATTGTGTAAAGACATCATATAAGGCATGCTGGACAATGCTTTGGGTACTCTGCCTTTAGGACTATTAGCATATGGACTTGATGTCCTTATACAGGACATGGTGTCTTTGATGTCTTACACCAGAATTGCATGTTCTGTCACAATTAATTATAGTTTTCTCCATCTTTTAGTGGCTTTTAGGTGAATGTCTATTGCTTTTACCTGAGATTGACAATGGTCTAATTTGGTTTGTGTGCTTCTAGGAAATCGATCATAGAAACTTGAGGTTCCTTTTCAAAAAGGAGTTAAAGAACAGTGATGTTAGCTCCCTAAGGAGAATGGTATTGCCGAAGGTTTGGTCTATATTCAATATTGTCTTAACTTCATTTTTGTCTCATCTTCTTTTCTAATTCCACTATGACCTTAGGATATTAATGACTAAAATAATTGGGAAAGAAATTGTTACTTACAGAAAGCAGCAGAGACTTTTCTTCCACCGCTGGATTCAAAAGAAGGAATTTTGCTCAAAATGGATGACAAAGATGGTACTCATGCATGGAGTTTCAAGTACAGGTCTGCTACATACATATATTGAAGTGTCAGAAAATAAACTAAAGACATCATTTTACGACATTAGTTTTAGTTGTTGAATATGTAATTTAAGGTTGTTTTTTAATTAATTGTTACTGACCATTCAAATTCATAGTTCATTGTATTTGTATTGTATTTGAACAATGCAGGTTTTGGCCTAACAACAATAGTAGGATGTACGTACTTGAAAATACCGGTAAACTTTCTATTCATAGTAATTATTGTCTGACAAGGGCCCCTGAACAGATAAATTTTGAATTTTATAGTAATGAAATTATAATATTGTTGTGTCTAATATTTTCAGGAGATTTTGTCAGCACACACGGCCTTCGATTTGGCGATACCATTATGATTTACCAACATATTGAAAACAATAACTATGTACGTGCCGCCAAAAAAGTTCCATATTATTCATTCTGCCTTATAAAATATACATTTAAAT